>NC_073306.1:132845555-132913206 GCF_027595985.1 Sorex araneus | reverse complement strand
ATCACATAGATGACTGCAAACACACACACACATTGCATACACAATCCCACAAGTGGATGCAACCCCACACACAACCCCACACACAACTCACAAAACCCCACACACAACCCCATCATCATGCAGCCACACACAACACACACAACCACACAACCACAGACACACAATCACACACGCAGACACACAACCACACATGCAACCACACACACAACCACACATGCAACCACACACAACAACCCCACAGACACATGTGACCACACATCTGCAACCACAGCCACACCACGCAACGCTACATATGCAAACAGATGGGTAGGATCACATCCACACAACCACACACATTCGACCACACACACACCTGCGACCACCACACAATTCACACACACGGAGGCAACCCCATACACTGAAGTCCACACGAGTGAACGTGCTTAGCCCTGGATCGGGAGCCTCTGTTTGCTGGGGGTGCCCCTGAGGCTGCCAGGGACCCCCTCCCCGCTGGGACACAGCAGCCGTCGGGACCCTCGAGCCCGACCTGCCAGAAACTTCCAGGTCAAGCCAGAAACTCCATTCTGTGAGAAAAGTCCCAATTCCTAAATAATGGCACAAATTCCAAACTAAAATCTGAAGTACGGCGAGTGTGGAGCCAGGAGTCAGCCCAGGACTCCTGTGCGAGGCAAGCGCTCCGAGGCTGAGCCCCCTCCCCTGCTCCTCCAACATTTTGGTTTGATGGTGCTCAGGGAGCACTCCGGCGGGCTCGGGAACTGTGCAGCCCCTCCACGTCCCCCCCCCAGGAAGTGACGTTTTCAGGCCTTTCAAAATACTTGTACTTTTGTGTGCTTCATTTTATATTCGCCCACTCTTGGCAGTGCTGGGGCTACTCCCAGCTCAGTGCTCAGGATTGTGCCCAGCCGTGCCCGGCATCAGGGATGGAATCAGGCCCCTGCCGGGGAACAGGATCCTTCTGTTTCTTGCCCAGCCTCAGGCATCTTTTTTTTTTTTTTTGGCTTTTTGGGTCACACTCGGCGATGCACAGGGGTGACTCCTGGCTCTGCACTCAGGAATCACCCCTGGCAGTGCTCAGGGGACCATATGGGATGTTGGGAATCGAACCTGGGTCAGCGGCGTGCAAGGCAAACGCCCTCCCCGCTGTGCTATCGCTCCAGCCCCTCCTTTTTTTTTTTTTTTAATCCCAGGCATCTTGATCAAACCACTTTCTCCTGCTCTGGGGGCCAAAAGTCGGGGGTCCGGGCATGTGCAGACCCTGGGGCCCTGCCTCCAGGCCCTGCCCCTGCAGCCATGGCTGCAGCGAGCCACTGCCTCACCCCTGCACGCACAAACCGCAGGAGTATAAATAGTACCCAGTGGCAATTTTAAACTCTGGAACCTTCCTCTCACAGCTGGGACTATTTCTGCGCCTCCACGGGGGAGGCTTGACAGGAGAAGGGGGGCTGGGAGACACCGAGAGCCCCCCGCCCCGAGAGCCAGAGCACTGTAGAAACGTGTCCTTCGTGCGCTGAGAGGGGCCAGACCTGGAGGGGCGGGAAAGGGCAGGGGGCAGTGGAAGGGGAGATGGGGGGAGGCAGGTACACACTCCGCCCCGTCCACACGCTCTTTCCTTTGTTTGATTTTTCTTCTTGGGTCACACCTGGCGGTGCACAGGGGTTACTCCTGGCTCTGCACTCAGGAATTACCCCAGCAGTGCTCAGGGGACCCTATGGGATGCTGGGAATTGAGCCTGGTAGGCCACGTGCAAGGCAAACACCCTCCCTGCTGTGCTATCGCTCCAGCCCCTGGCGCTGGTCACTCTGCGTCTGCCTCTCCCCAGGGCTGGTGGAAGTGGCCGGAAGCTCTTCCCGGGGCTGCTCCCAGGCGCTGTTTAGGGGCCTCTCCCGGGGAAAATGCTCCAAACCCAGCCAGGAAGCGCCACATGGCGGCTTCCCGGAGCTTCAGGCTGCCGATCGGGGCCTCAGGAGAGCACAGACAGACAGACAGACAGACAGACGGACAGAGGCACCAGACGGCAAAGACAGGCGCAGGAAGCAGGTTTGCTCACTGAGGGGCCGGAGGGTGGCGGGGGGACCAGAGGGCTGGGGTCCCTAGAATGGATGATGGTTGAACTTGTGACTGCAAATACCGGACACGTCCTGCCCGTGTGCACACACACGTGACACAGCTGGAGGGTGTGTGAGTGATCACAGAACAATGCCGTGCACATGCACACGTGCATACATGCACAGACGCACGTACACATGGGCACACACACACACAGAGTCACTGGAGACGCTCCCCAAACCCCCAGTCCCTGCCAGGCCAGGGTGAGGGTCACTCAGGACAGTGCCTTGGAGACGGCGACGGCGCTTGTCTCGCTCCTGGCTGCTCCGGGGTCAGTCCCCGGCACCCCGTGTGGACCCTGAGCACAGCAGGGTGTGGGCCAAACACCCCTCTCCAAAAAGGACGGTTCCTCGTGTGGAAAGGTTTCCAGAAAGCCAGCCAACTGATTCTGGGAGTGGAAGCCGGCCTTGACCGGGGCCAGCCGTGTCGAGGGCCAGAGCCCACCTGCTGGACTCTCACTCCAGCCCCAATACTCGGGGTCTCACATGAGCACTCGATGTTCTCGAAGCATCTTTTGCACTCAAGTCTCTGTCCCGGGGCTGGAGCGACAGTCCAGCAGGGAGGGCGTTTGCCTTGCACGCAGCTGACCCGGGTTCAAGCCCCGACATCCCATGGGATCCCCTGAGCACCGCCAGGAGTGATTCCTGAGAGCGAGGCAGGGCCAGGAGTCACCCCTGAGCATTGTCTGGTTTGACTCAAAGAGCAGAAAATAAAATCTCTGTTCCGGTCAGAGCCCCTGCTTACAGAAGCAGCGTCTCCAGGAGGGGGCTGGCGTTTCTTCTCTTTAGTTTTGGGGCCACACGGTGATGCTGGGGCCGTCCCTGGCCGTGCGGGGGCCATGTGGGGGTGGATCTCACCTCCTGCACGCACGGCGGCTCTCAGCCCTGGATCGCCCTCTGGCCCCGAGGGTCTCTGCCTTTGCCGGACACCAGGCGGCCAGTGCCCGGCTTCCTCTGGACCCGCCACTCCAGGACACACCCACGGGGCCTCCCTCCCGGAGCCAACGGCTCCCTCAGGCTCCCTCAGACTGAGACACAGGAGACACCAAAGGTCATTCTGATACCAGGGTTCTTCCTGCCACCAGGAGTTCCAGACCGGCAGACAGCCTGGGGCTGTGCTCAGGAGGAGGGGGGTGAGGAGGAGGGGCTGGAGGATGGGGAGGGAGGAGGAGGAGAGACTGGGAGGATGGGGAGAGGAGGGAGGAGGGGCTGGGAGGATGGGGAGGGAGGAGGAGGAGGGGCTGGAGGATGAGGAGGTGGAGGAGGAGGGGCTGGAGGATGAGGAGGTGGAGGAGGAGGGGCTGGGAGGGTGAGGAGGGGTGAGGAGGAGGGTTTGGGAGGACAGAGAGGGAGGAGGAGGAGGAGCTGGGAGGACGGGAGGGAGGAGGTTTCGGAGAGAGTGGAGGACTCCCCAGAGAGTTTAGGGAGGACTCCCCAGAGAGTTTGGGGAGAACTCCCCAGAGAGTTTGGGAAGGGCGTTGCCCACCAGGAAGGCCTCTGCTTCCCGAGCGGGGTCCCTGAGCTTCCTTCCCTTCATGGCCCCAGGGAACCTTGACCCTGGGTCCGAGAGTCTTTTTTTTTTTTTGCTTTTTGGGTCACACCTGGCGATGCTCAGGGGTTACTCCTGGCTCTGCACTCAGGAATTACTCCTGGCGGTGCTCGGGGGACCATATGGGATGCCGGGGATTGAACCCGGGTCGGCCGCGTGCAAGGCAAACGCTGTGCTATCGCTCCGGCCCCAGGGTCCGAGGGTCCTACAGGGCTGGCCACTCTCAACTCTGAGGATTATCTGGAGACAATGACCAACATGCAGGATGCGCAGACACAGGGTTGAGGGCCCACCTGGGGACCCAGGTCAATCCCAGGCCCCAGGGTCCCTGGCACCGGAGACCACGAGTGGCGCCACCTCCTGGAGCAGGTCCTGGGGTCCAGCCGGGTTGGCTGAGAACGGCTGGAAGTGGCCCCTGAGTCCTGCGCACTGCTGGGAACCCCCAGCCCCACAGTGCCGGGACCAGGCCCCGGGGCTAATGCGAGGCTGCGAGAGTTTGATTCCTGGCATTGCCCGTGTGTGCCCAGCGTGAGCCTGTAGCAGTGCTGGTCCCGGTGTGCAATTCTGGTACACAGTTGCCGTGCGTGCACATGTGTGCATATGTGTGTGTGCATGTGTGTGAGTGTGACATAGTGGATGGGGCAACCCTAGAAGGGCCCCAGGACCAAACCGTTCATGCCCAGCTCCACATCTAAAGACATGACCCCCGGCAATGCCAGGGGGAAGGTGGGGAATCAACGACACAGATCAGCCAACAGGGGCCACAGCAAGAGCACGGCGGGAGGGCGCCTGCCCTGCACACGGCTGACCCGGGTTCGATTCTCAGCACCCCGTATAGTACCCCCGAGCCCCTCTGCCGCCCCCCACCCGCATCCAGGAGTAATTCCGAGTGCAGAGCCTGGAGTAAGCCCCCAGCACTGCTGGGTGTGGCCCGTCCCCTCCCCACAAAGTAAATAAATCAAATGTGCAAACTCTCAACTTGATCCTCCCCTCTAGGTATTTGTTCTAAGACCTACACACATTTTACTGCATAATCACATGTTAAAAACGTATATCCCGGGGCTGGAGCCACAGCACAGCGGGGAGGGCATTTGCCTTGTACACGGCTGACCCAAGTTCGATTCCCAGCATCCCATAGGGTCCCCTGAGCACTGCCAGGAGTCATTCCTGAGTGCAGAGCCAGGAGTAAGCCCTGTGCATAGCCGGGTGTGACCCAAAAAGCAAAAAAAAGAAAAAAAACAAAACACGTATATCCGACAGGGCTGGAGCGATAGCACAGTGGGGAGGGCGTTTGCCTTGCACGCGGCTGATCCGACAAGTTCAATTCCCAGCATTCCATAGGGTCCCCTGAGCACCGCCAGGAGTCATTCCTGAGTGCAGAGCCAGGAGTAAGCCCTGTGCATCGCCGGGTGTGACCCACCCAAAAGGCAAAAAAATATATATATACAACAACAACAACAAAAACACGTATATCCGAGTATTCCACCCATCTAGCATTGCACAAAAAACTAGTGGTTTTCTGTTCAGTCACACCAGCCCTGCCCCCTCTCTGCAGTGACCGGGCCCGAGAGCCGCCTCCATCGCCTCCTCGGGGCCTTCTCCTGGCGCTGACGCCGGCCCATGGGGCCTAGCGGTGGCTCTCTGCCCTCCCCCACCCCGTCCTGGCCACGCTGGCCAACAGGCTTGCTGGGGCTGTCCAGGAGGAAAGGACTTGCCCTGCATGTGGCCCCTCTGTGGTGACTGAACCACCACGCCGCTCCCTGAGCATCGCCAGGGTCACTCCTGAGCACAGAGCCAGGAACGTCCCTGAGCACCACCGGGTGTGGCCCTCCCAAAACAAACCCCAAAAAATCAACAAAAACACGGGGTGTGTTTGAATACAGGTCCCCCTTTCAGGCAGCAGTGCTCCCCCCACAGTGGTGCTCCCCCAGGAGGAAGTGCTCCCCCCATTGGTGTCCCCCGAGGCAGAACTGTTCCTCCCATTGGTGCTCCCCCAGGCAGTGGTGCTCCCCCGCAGTGGTGCTCTCCCAGGCAACAGTGCTCCCCCAATTAGTGCTCCCCCAGGCAGTAGTGCTCCCCCAGGCAGTAGTGCTCCCCCCACTGGGGTCCCCCGAGGCAGAACTGTTCCTCCCATTGGTGCTCCCCCAGGCAGCGCTGCTCCCCCGCAGTGGTGCTCTCCCAGGCAACAGTGCTCCCCATTGATGCTCCCCCAGGCACCAGTGCTCCCCCGATTGGTGTTCCCCCAGGCAGTAGTGCTCCCCCAATTGGTGCTCCCCCAGGCAGTAGTGCTCCCCCAATTGGTGTCCCTTGAGGCAGAACTGTTCCTCCTGTTGGTGCTCCCCAGGCAGTGGTGCTCCCCCAGGCATCAGTGCTCCCCCGATTGGTGTTCCCCCAGGCAGTAGTGCTCCCCCCATTGGTGTCCCCCGAGGCAGAACTGTTCCTCCTGTTGGTGCTCCCCAGGCAGTGGTGCTCCCCGCACACAGTGGTGCTCCCCCAGGCATCAGTGCTCCCCCGATTGGTGTTCCCCCAGGCAGTAGTGCTCCCCCCATTGGTGTCCCCCGAGGCAGAACTGTTCCTCCTGTTGGTGCTCCCCGCACGCAGTGGTGCTCCCCCAGGCAGCAGTGCTCCCCCTGATTGGTGCTCCCCTGGCAGCAGTGCTCCCCTGATTGGTGCTCCCCCAGGCAGCAGTGCTCCCCCTGATTGGTGCTCCCCCAGGCAGCAGTGCTCCCCTGATTGGTGCTCCCCCGGCAGCAGTGCTCCCCTGATTGGTGCTCCCCCCGGCAGCAGTGCTCCCCTCCCTGCCAGTACACCGTGGGCCCTGGAGGCAGAGTCCCGGAGGCACTGCCCCCCTAGGCAGTTCTTGGCGTCCGGGAAGAGGTGCTCCCACGTTCCTCTCGCAGCTCCGGCCTCTGTGGCTCATCCCTGCTTCCCTACCCTTGCTCAGACACGTGATTCGGACAAATCCTGCTCTGAGAGAAAAGTCGAAAGTCCAAGCTCGGGATACCGGCAGCCCTGGTGGGGGGTGGCAGAGGAGTGGCGGGTGCAGGCACAGCTGAGCTCAGGACAGGGCAGGCGCCAGTGCGGCGGGGAGGGTGTTTGCCCTGCAGGTACCCACCGGGTTCCACCCCCAGCACCCCATAGGGGGCCCCGAGCACTGGAATGACTGCCAGGAGTCATTCCTGAGTGCAGAGCCAGGAGGAACCCCGACACTTATGGTCCCCCTGCCAATAAGTATCACCGTAGCACTGTCGTCCTGTTTTCATTGGTTTGTTCGAGCGGGCACCAGTAACGTCTCCATTCTGAGACCTGTTACTGTTTTTGGCATCTCGAATACGCCACGGGGAGCTTGCCAGGCTCTGCCGTGCGGGCGGGATACTTTCGGTAGCTTGCCGGGCTCTCCGAGAGGGATGGGGGAATCGAACCCAGGTCGGCCGTGTGCAAGGCAAACACCCTACCCGCTGTGCTATCCCTCCAGTCCGCCAGTAAATAAACAAGAGAAACTGGTACAGGGGTTAAAGCATTGCCTTGCGTGCGCGGACCCCTGGCACTGCACACTGTCTGGAGCACCACCAGCGGCCCTTCCCGAGCACAGAACCAGGAGCAGCCCCTGAGCACCGCAGGGCACGGCCCGCCACTGCATAGTAAAACAACTTTAAAAACCTTCGGATTTGATGGTGAAAATTCTGCATTTTTAAAACCCCATAAAGGGGCTGGAGCGATAGCACAGCCGGAGGGCGTTTGCCTTTCACACGAACAACCTGGGTTCGATTCCCAGCATCCCACAGGGTCCCCTGAGCACCGCCAGGAGTAATTCCTGAGTGCAGAGCCAGGAGTAACCCCTGTGCATCGCCGGGTGTGACCCAAAAAGCAAAAAAAAAAAAAAAAAAAAATCAAAATCCCAGAACCCCCACAAGGATGGCGCCTTCTTTCCCTCCATCCTGGCGCTGAAGCCCCCTCAGGCCCAGCACCAGAGCCAACAGATTTCTGAGCACCGTGGGCAGGAGTCCGTGGCCACCACAAACCCTATGCACACAGGGGCCCCATCTACCTCTCGGCCGTCCTGGGTTGTATCTGGGGGGTGGGGCTCACCGATGGCCCTCAGGTGCTCAGACTCCTGGCCCTGTGCTCAGACATCCACCTAGGATGCCACGAGCAAGGCAAGGGCCCTCCCTGCCGGCTGGAAGAAGCTTCCGGAGACACCCCCCCCAGGCCTGCCCCAGAGAGGAAGTTGAGGAGAGAGAGAGTGAAATAGCCAGGGCTGGGCCCAGGAAGCCCCAGAGGTACTGAACAGAGTTGGTTCACCGGCCAGGACCACCTCTGCCCTTTCACCTTTCCCGCGCTCTGACCTCTGCTCTTTCTCAGGGAACACCCACCTCCTCCCACCCCACAGCCTTTGCACATCCACTTCCCTCTGCCCGGCAGCCCTTGCTCCCTCTTACCTACTCCCATTCATGCTTCAAGGCTGGGCCTGAAAGACACCACCTCCTGGAAGCCCTCCTTACCCAGACAAAGTCCCTTTATCGGCCACCCCTCAGATCAGGAACCTGGGCTTGCTCTTCCCGATGGATTTCTCAGGGGTGACCACCCACGCCTCAGCTTTCCCTAAGGGGCCTTCCCCACCCCTGGCCCCCACACCTTTGTCACGCCCGTGTGAATGTCTCGCTGACCACAATGCTGAGGATCTGTGTTTCGTGTTCCTCGAGCCTAAAGATGCTACCGGGTGGGGGGGCCTTCATGGCTCACTGGCCCTCGGCCCCCAGCTTCCGGAAGGACCTCGCGTGTGGCAGGGGACAGTCCCCTCGTTCTCGGGGTGACCTGGGGCACCTGGCAGAGAACACCTGCTTCAGAGCCAGGAGTGACCCCAAAATAAAACATGGTGGGGGAAGCGCTCACGTGGGCCCTGCTCCCAAGCCTGGCCCCTCGCTGTTCCTGAAAACGGGGTCCGCCAGGGCCCTGCTAATGAATTATCTTTTTTTTGGGGGGGGGTGGGCACACCCAGTGGTGTCCTGACTCTGCACTCGGGAATTTCTCCTGGTGGTGCTCAGGGGACCGGGTGGCTGAGAATCGAACCTTTGTGGCTGCATGCGCGGCCAACGCCGTCCCCGCTCCCGGCTGACGGATGCCGCTGAGTGCAGAGGCGGCTGCCGCGGGCCCTGCGGCGTCTGCACGGCTGTAAATAAACTCCAGCGACGCTCTAAGTGGGTTAAGGGGAGCTGGTTCTTCATTAGAGCCCGCAGGAAGGAGCCGGCCGCTGAGCAGGGCAGATGCGGTCAGCACACGGCCCCTCAGGAGGAAGAGAGCGTCCCCCGCCGGGCACAGCCACATCTGCAGGCTGGGAGCCGCGGGCGGGGGGGATGGGGGGGGGGAGACAGCCGGTCCCCGGGACACGTGCAGCCACGGTGGCCATGCTGAAATGGCCACGGCGAATCCCATTGGCGGCTCGAGCCCCTCTTTGTTGTGGTGGTGGCTGTCCCACGCTGCATGCTTGGGGGCTACTCCTGCCTCTGTGCTCACACCTGGGAGGGTTCTGGGAAGCCTGGGAGGTGCCGGGGATCAAGCAAGTGTTGGCCGCGGGCGAGGCAAGAGCCTTAACATCTGTCCTGTCCCTGGGGCCCCACAGATCTTCCAGCTCTCAAGGGGGCCACCTCTCCCCCACCCCCACGCTAGCATTTATCGAGATATACATCACAGACCCTAAAAATACACCCCCTTGGAGGGGGGCAGTTCCCTGCCCTCCCCCCCATCTATCTATCTATTCCTGCAGCTGTAACCACCAACCCCAGGACATTTGTCCCTGTCACTCCCCATTCGCCAGGCTGCTCTGAGTCAAGAAAAACTGCGGAAGAACCCCGCGGGATCAAAAAGGGGGTTTTACCAGGGAGAATCGCCACCGGCCCGGGAGCGCCCGTGCCCCGGCCACGCCTTTGTTCTGCGCGCTTGGCACCGAGGTGCCGCCGACGCTCGGTTCCCTAGGCGCGCAGGGCTGGGCCCGCGCGGGCCGGGAGAGGGCGCTCGCGCCCTGCCACTCGCCAGCCGCGCCGGGGCTCCGAGAGGGAACGGGTTAAATTCCTCTCCCGGAGATCTGGGGTCGCTCCCTGCAGCACGCCCGGCGGGCCTCGGCGGCGGGGAGACGGCGCCTGAACGAGAGGGGCGTCAGGGGGGCCTCCCCCAGGCCCAGGGGCCATGCCCAGCTCTGGGGTGCCCAGCTCGGGGTGCCCAGCTCCGGGCATGCGCAGGTCCGGGGTGCCCAGCTCGGGGGTGCCCAGCCCGGGGGTGCCCAGCTCCGGGGTGCCCAGCTCCGGGCATGCCCAGCTTGGAGTGCCCAGCTCGGGGTGCCCAGCTCCAGGGTGTCCATCTCGGGGTGCCCAGCCCGGGGGTGCCCAGCTCCGGGTTGCTCAGCTCTGGGCGGGTCCAGCTCGGGGGTGCCCAGCTCCGAGGTGTCCAGCTCCGGGGTGTCCAGCTCGGGGTGTCCAGCTCTGGGCGTGCCCAGCTCCGGGTGCCCAGCTCCGGGCGTGCCCAACTCCGGGCGTGCCCAGCCCGGGGTGCTCGGGGACCCCGACTACCGAGAGGGTGCAAGCCTGGTCCCCGGGCGAAGCGACGGCCGCGCCTCTCCGAGGAGCCCCGGCCGGAGCCCCCAGCGCTCACGAGGACCCCCGCCCCAGCTGCTGCTGCAAGCCCGGCGGCCAGCTCGGCGGAGCCAGAGCAGATGCGCCCCGCGCCGCCTCCACCCGAGCCTTCCCGGGAGCCCGCCCGAGCGCGCAGCGCCGCCCAGTGGCGCGCGGCACGCACTGCGCCCGGCCCCGCACCTCCGGGGTCCCCAGCGCGCCTGCAGGGGGCTTCTCACCTGGGGGAGGGGCGCGTGTCGGAAACTTCCCGTGTCCCGGCCACGGACCCCTCCCCGGGGTTCGGGCTGCACCTCGGCGTCTCTCGAGCACCCGCCTAGCCGGACAACGGGCGGAGCCGAGTGGACCGGGCTTTTTCGCGTGGGTCGTGGGCGCGCCCCCGGCCGGGTGGTGGGAGCGGGCTGCGGCGGGCGCCCCCCGCCCCCCGGGGGCCTGGCTGGGCTCCCCCGCCTGTCTACGGCTGCCCCGCGTGATGCCACCGGCACCGGACGGCGGAGGCGAGGCGGAGGGTCCTTCACTGCACCCCCCCTCCTCCCCGCAGCCCCGCCCCGCCGCCGCAGGAGAGTTCTGGAAACCGGGGACCGCGTTAGTCCGCTCCCCACCCGGCGTCCTTCAATGCGCTAAGCGCGCCCCGTCCCCACGTCACTAGGAAGCTCGTCCGGAGCCTTAGGATGAGGCGCTAAAGCAATGCGCCAAGAGAAAGAGCTAGAAAAAGGACGCCTAGAGCTCATGGTTTTCTATAATGCCTGGGGGGGGGGTGAGGGGCCACCCAGAGGTGCTCGGGGTCTATTCCCAGCTCTGTGCTGGTTCTGGGAGTGCTGGGGGGACCGTGTGGGGCAGGGGATGACCAAGGTTCCGCATGGCGCGTGCAAGGCACCTTCACCCCTGCACTGCCTCTCGGACCCTCTAGGCTGGCCTTGGAGGCTGCGGAGAGGGCAGTGGGCAGAGTGCTTGCGTGTTCGCCGCGGGCTGGGTCTGACCCCCAGCACCCACTGCATGGCATCCTGGGCCCCGAGTCAGCCCTGAGCACTCACAAAACTACAACAGGTTCATTGTGCCCCCGGCAGGGTGCTGGGCTCAGGCTTCAGATCAGTGTATTGGGGACCCCCAGGGTAGGATCCTCCCTTTGAGTATCGTGCCAAGCAGCAAGCGAGGGGCAGGAACAGATGCCGGGTCTCCCCAGAGGGGAGCCGTCTCCGCCCGGCCCCAGGCCCATCTGCTCACGGCTAATTCCCGACATCTGGGCCCAGGGATTCAGACCGCAGGGCCCGAGTAAACTGGTGGTACGGACTGGGGCCGAGGGGGCTTTGGGAGAAGGGGTGGATGGGAATTCACAGAACCTGCAGGTAGCAATTTATCACTGTCTGGGCCTCCTGTCTGCAACACACACACACACACACACACACACACACACACACACACGGCTCCTCGCCCCTCAGAAGGACAAATGCTTTGTATGTGGCTAATCCCCACAGCCCTGTGGTCCCTCAAGCACTGCCAGGAATGATTCCTGAGCACTGGGTCAGGAGTAACAGCCCTGAGCATTGCTGGGTATGGTGCAAAAACAAAGAGAGAAAGGCACACATAGAGACAGACAGACAGACAGACAGAGACAGACAGAGAGACAGAGAGAGCCCCAGGCATCTGTCACAGACCTTCCCGAAGGTGCTCTGGGAATGGCTTTCAGAGAAGCTCCAGCCGCCCTGGAGGGCGGGCAGCATGAACATAAAGCTGGGGTCACACGGCGTGGTGCTGCATAGACGAATACACACACACAGAGTGTTGCGTAGACGAGTACAGACACACGGAGTGCTGCATAGACGAATACAGACACACAGAGTGCTGCATAGACCGGTACAGACACACGGAGTGCTGCATAGACGAATACAGACACACGGAGTGCGTGTAGACGAACACAGACACTCGGAGTGCAGTGCTGAGCCTGGGGCGCCCCAGGCCAGGGGACAGGACTTGCGGGTGGGGCCACGGCCACGGGGAGGAAGGCGACACGTGTCTGTTGCAGTAATTCCACTTGCAACGTTTTGCTTCTGCTGCGTGGGTTCTGGCCTGCACACCTGGTGAGGCCCAGGCGGCCTCCCCCAAGGCGGGCAGCACGCGGGCCGGGCCGGGGGTGAGCCGGGCCTGGGTCTGTGGTCCAGCCCGGGTGGACGGGGCAGGAGGCCCCGCGGGCCCGTCCCTGCAGTGACCGCCCCGGGCCCTGCTTGTGGCTGGCACTGCGCGGCCCCGGCCCGGCCCGGCCCAGGGGCCTGTTTGCAAGCACGTGCCCGGCCGGTCAGGGGCGCTGGGCTCCGGCCCCTGCACCCTGCCCCGGGGTCCCCCGGGTCTCTGGAATGCAGCCCGCCCGGCCGCACCCTGCCCAAACCAGTTTGAACCAGCCCGAGGGACGGCGCCGTGGCGAGCCAGCACGAGCGCCCTCTAGCGCCCACGCCGGGCTCCGCGCTGCGGCTCCTGCAGGGCCCGGCGGGCGGGGCGCGCCCGGGCTCCCTCCGGGGGTGGGGGGCCGGGGCCCCCGGCCACCGGGTTCCGTGTCTCTGTCGTCCCTGCGTCCAAGCAGGCAGTTCCAGGCGAGTATCAGGAACCGCTCACCTGTGGGAGGATATTTTTGTCACCCCCAAAGAACCCCCAAACTCCTGTGTCCGTCCCCCCCACCTCGCCCCTCCCCCACTCCACCTACTGTCTTTCTCTCTCTCTTTTTTGGGAGGGAGGGTTTTTGGGTCACACCCGGCGGTGCTCAGGGATCGCTCCTGGAGGTGTTCAGGGGACCCTAGGGGATGCTGGGGATCAAACCCTGGTCAGCTGCATGTAAAGCAAGTGCCCCCCCATTAATCACTCCTGACCCCTGTTTTCCTTTTAGATTGGGGGGGCAGGGGCATTCCCAGAGGTGCTCAGGGGACCATTCGCGGGCAGGGATCCTGCAGGCAGAGCCCGTGCAGGCCCCTGTGCTCTCTCCCGGGAGGAGGGGTCTGTCTGGGCACCTGCTCTCCGGGCTGACCCTACCCCCGTCTCCCCACCCTGGCTGGACTTGTGGCAGAGGCGGCCAGGTGCTGGGTGGCCCCACCCTGCCTTGGGCACCGCGTCATGCTTGGCTTATCAGTGTCACAGTTGATGGGGTTGGGTGGGTGGTGACCACCAGCCGCTGGCGGGTCCCCCCGTCCCTGGCTTCCTTGGCACTGACCACTCAGCCCTGTTCCTGTCAGAGGGGCCAGGGAAAGGGGCAGCAATGCACACCTGTGCCAGCTCACACACCTGTGAGTGATGTGTGCTCTTGCTGTTTGGGGGCCTCCCGTGGTGGTGCTCAGGATTATTCCTGACTGGGGGGGAGCTGGGGGCCTCCACGGTGACTGGGAGCAAACCCAGGCCTCCCGCATCCAAAGCCTCCTGAGCTCCAGCCCCTCTTTCCTGTTGTTTTAATGTGTGGTCTGGGGACCACACCCATCACTGCTCAGGGGCCACTCCCGGCTCTGTACCTGGGTCCCCCTTGGCATTGCTGGGGGCCACAGGGGACACCAGGGGTCAAACTGAGGCCAGCCGCATGCAGGGCAAGTGCCTGACCCCTTAGTAACCCTCCACTCTTTTTTTTTTTTTTTTGCTTTTTTGGGTCCCACATGGTGATGCACAGTGGTTCCTCCTGGCTCTGCACTCAGGAATTACCCCTGTCGATGCTCAGGGGACCCTATGGGATGCTGGGAATCGAACCCGGGTCGGCTGCATGCAAGGCAAACGCCCTCCCCGCTGTGCTATCACTCCAGCCCCAGTAACCCTCCACTCTTGGTGGACCATGTGAGCGTGTGGGAGAGCCGGGGGGGCAATCTTTGACACCCTGGGATCCCCCAGCCCCTCTAGGTGAGGCCCCAGAGTGACCCCTGAGTGCAGAGCCAGGAGGCTGGACTGCTGGGTGACCCAGAAAATAAACTAACAAAGAAAGATATAAAACACTTTCTTTTTTTCTTTTTCGTTTTGAGTCACACCTGGCTCTGCACTCTGTACTCCTGGCAGTGCTCAGGGGACCCTATGGGATGCCGGGGATTGAACCGGGGTGTGCCACGGGCAAGGCAAATGCCCTCCCCACTGTCCTATCACACCAGCCCCAACAGTTTCACATTTAAGAGGAGACCACCATCTCAGGTTTTTTTTCCCTTGAGGGGCAGAGGGACTCGGGGCCACATTTAGCAGTGCTCAGGGGACCATCCGCGGTGCCAGGGATAAGATCAGGACAGCTGCACGAAGCTGAGAGCCTGCATTCTCTCTCGGGCACCGCCACCTCCGTTTCTAAGACGCGGAGTTAAGAAACTCAGCGGGCCGGCTGTTGGCCTTGTACTCGGCCGGCCCTAGTTCCATCCCTGCCCGGGCTGATCCCCGAGTGCAGAGCCGGGAGTGTTGAGCACTGCTGGGTGTGACCCTTGTATCACTTGTATCACTTGTCATCCCGTTGATCTACAGATTTGCTCGAGCGGGCGCCAGTACCGTCTCCATTTGTCCCTGTCGCGGACATGTGGACATGTGGGCCTGTGACCCTAAAACAAACAAATAAAAGAAACTGGGAGAAAGAAGGAATATAAACAACAGCCTCTTAGACTAATAATCACGGCAACACAAGATCAGTAACTGTTCCTCCTCCCCCCTCCCCCTCCCCCCCGCCCCCCCCCCACCAGACAAATAATCCGGTGCTGGCAAGGAGAAACTAGAAAAGTTTTTCTTTTCTAGAAAAGAAACCGGAGATGCTGCGAGCAGATCCCTCCCTACCGGACAGACAGACGGACAGACGTGCTGGCTTTGACCTCCTGATTCCCTCTCTGGGAATGTCTGGGAACTTCATCGAGAGCAGAGGCTGTGGCCGCACTCCCTGCACGCCACTGGCTGTACATAACCAGGATTTGGTTCCCCCGATGCGCGGTTCCTTCATCCAAGTGACCTCGGAAGGAGGCAGAGGTGAGGGACAGCTAGTGACAGGGCTGAGAAAGGTCCTAACACAGTTCGGGATCCTTTAGAAGCTGCAGAACCGCCTGGGCATGCCAGGATTCAAACCCAAGTTCTGCACACACCTGCTCACCAAACGACTTCTGAGCCGTGATCCCTGTTCAAGGCGGGCCCTTTGCTTTTCCTGTTTTTTTTTTTTTTTCTTTTTGGGTCACACCTGGCGATGCACAGGGGTTACCTCCTGGCTCTGCACTCAGGAACCACTCCTGGCGGTGCTCAGGGGACCCTATGGGATGCTGGGAATCGAACCCAGGTTGGCCTCGTGCAAGGCAAACGCCCTCCCCGCTGTGCT
The DNA here is from genome assembly GCF_027595985.1 of Sorex araneus. Lineage (NCBI taxonomy): Eukaryota > Metazoa > Chordata > Mammalia > Eulipotyphla > Soricidae > Sorex > Sorex araneus. The sequence goes on along the minus strand of NC_073306.1, from coordinate 132,897,639 downwards.
GTTGCTCCAGCCTCGCCGTCCGTGTATTCCTGCTGTTTCTCCTGGACCCATCCCTGGCTGCCGCACATGCACGGCCGCCTTCACCAGCCCCCCAGATCTGCAAACAGATTTTTTTTTTCCTCCTTTGCCAGGGATATCTCCGAATACTGTCTCTAGCCAACCTGAAGGCCCGGGTCAGCCCCGCCAAGCACTTCTACTTCTGTTGCCCCGTGATGGTGATGTAAATAACAGCCAGGAACACACTTCCACAGGCAAATGCAAAAGCAATTTGCCACAGGAAGGAAGGAGTGAAAGTCCACAGGCTGTGGATTTGCCAAGGACCCACATTCCAAGGCGCCCTCACGAGAGCTCCCCGTCGGCCGGAAATGTGCACAGACGTGGGCTCCCGCGGGCCTCTGCTAAACAGCTAGCTCATCCGTCCTTGAGCGTTTTTGTCTTTGCAGAGTTTACCGGCGGACGGAAAGAGGCAACACCCACAGCGTGAGCACTGTCTACGGCAGAGCTCTGCTTCCGCCCCCAGCAGCCCCGGACCTCCGAGCACTGGAAGGAAGAAACCCCTGGGGCCGGAGAGACAGCACAGCCGGGAGGGCCTTGCATGCGGCCAACGCGGGTTCGATCCCCGGCATCCCCCCAGCATCACCAGGAATGATCCCTGAGCACAGAGCTAGGAGTAAGCCCTGAGTATTGCTTGGTGTGCACCCACCACTGGCCCCGCCCCCCCAAAAAAGAAAGACTGAATTAAAACAAAGAACTGGAGAGATAGTACAGTGGGTGGAGTGTTTGCTGGCACACAGCCAACCCGGGTTCGATCCCCGGCATCCCATACGGTCCCCAAGCACCGCCACGCGTGGCTGTGAGTATAGAGCTGAGAGTGAGCCCTGAGCATCGCTAGGTGGCCCAAATCTAACAACATCCAGAGGGCCAGGGCCCCAGGGGGAGGACAGGGGTCAAGGCCTCGAAGGTGACTGACCCTGATTCCTGGCACCAGAGGCCACTGAACTTCCCCAGTCCGGCAAAAAAATAAATAAAAGACAGACCAGACGTGCCTTCCCTCCGGGCTGCGGGCACAGCTAGGCGACCTCCGCGTCTGCATCGCCTTGGTCAGACCCTCCAGGTCACTGACATTTTGCTCAGCGTTGCATGAGGATTTTAGGGTTTTTTGTTTGGTTTGACTGTGCTCTCAGAGTTGCTCCCGGCCGCGCTCAGAGGGGCCTGCAGTGCCAAGGGTCCACGCCGGGGGCTCTGCCTCTGAGCTCTCTCTAGCCCCTCACTGCGCAGCTTGTGTGTTTGTATAGGGCCACCCCTGGTGACGCTCAGGGGTTACTCCTGGCTCTGTGCTCAAGAGTTACTCCTGGTGGTTTTTGTGGGGGGGCAGTCCATAGGGAATGCCAGGGATCGAACCCACAAGTGCGTTATCCACTGTACTATTTCTCCAGGTCCTTAGTGCGCAGTTTTTTGTTTGTTTTGGGGTCACACCTGGAAATGCTCAGGGGTTACTCCTGGTGCTCTGCACTCAGGAATTACTCCTGGCAGTGCTTGGGGGACCCCATGGGATGCTGGGAATCGAACCCGGGTCAGCTGTGTGCAAGGCAAACACCCTACCCCCTATGCTATCGCTCCAGCCCCTTCATGTGAACTTTTAAATGGACATGTGAGGGGCCAGAGTGATAGGACAGTGGGTAAGGCGCTTGCCTTGGAGTGATAGGACAGTGGGTAAGGCGCTTGCCTTGCAGGCGGCCGATGTAGGTTCAATCCCTGGCGTTCCACAGGGTTCTCCAAGCAGCACCAGGAGTGACCCCTAAGAGCAGAGCCAGGATCAGCCCTGAAGCCCTGAGCACCACTTGGTGTGGCCCCAAACAAAAACAAATTAAAAAAAATAAATATAGGGGATGGAGGGATAGCACAGTGGGTAGGGCATATGCCTTGCATGTGGCCGACCCGGGTTCGATTCCCAGCATCCCAAAGGGTCCCCCGAGCACTGCCAGGAGCAATTCCTGAGTTCAGAGTGCCAGGAGTAACCCCTGTGCATTGCCAGATGTGACCCCAAAACCAAATATATATATATACACATATTATATATATATATACACACACACATATATATAATAAATAAAAAGGCTTGTGAGGGGGTGGAGATAGCCCAGAGGTTAGAGGTGAGGGTACTTACTCTGCAGATATCGCCCAGATTTGGTTCCCAGCATCACAGAAGGATGTTCCCCTGCACCCCACCAGGACTGATCCCTGAGCACAGAGCCAGTAAACCCTGAGCACTGCTCGGGAGCACTGCTGGGTGTGGCTCAAACTCCTCTCCCCTCCCCCCCCAAAATAAAATGAAACCACGTGAGGGCTGGAGAGATGTAGAGTCAGAGGTACTTGCCTTACCTGCAGTAGACCTGGCCCCCAACACTAACCAGGTGTGGCCCTGAGCACTGCTGGGGTGACCCCCAAACCAAAAAAAAAAAAAAGGCACATGGATGAATCCGTGGTATGTCCTGGTCAAAGGGCCCGGGTCCCCGGCTCTGCCCGCGGAGACGGGAAGGTCAGCGGGCAGCTGGCAGTTCAGCCTTTGCCTCCGGCCACGGCCCGGCCACTCCTCTCCTCCTCCAACCCCTTCGCCGTTGACTCCCCCCCTCTCCCCTGGCGCAGACTGCCGGCTGCTGGGGCCTCGGGCCAGCCCCACTGGGCATGGGCCCCGGGAGCACCAGCCAAGGCGCCTGCGGGTGGGGGAGGCGCGCAAGAACCCTCCTGGGTTGCAACTGAACTGCGAAGGTTTACTGGCGCGTCCCTCAGGGCACAGAGGGAAGATCCTCCGGCCTTTAGGGGACGGGATCTTTTGGTGGGTTGGTTCGGGGGCCACACTTCCGAGGCCCTCAGGGCTCCCTCCTGGCTCTATCCTCAGGGCTCAGGGACCCCCGTGGGACGCCTGAGGTCACACCCGGGTCAGCGGCTGGCCAGGTTTGTTTGCTGTGCGGTGGCTCTGGCCCCGTGGGGTGTGATGTGTTTGCAGCCGCTCTCCAGGCATTGCCTAGCATTTTGTGTTTGTGTGTGCACGTGCAGCTACACAAAGGCGACTTACAATCCACCCTCCCCGGTGCTTTCCGAGTCAAGAAGCTTTTGCCACGTTTGTTTTACCAGAGAGTCACATTAGTGAGATTCCCCAAATGGGGGTTCCGGAGCCCACAGCGGCCGATGGTGGTTTTTTCTTTTTTTTTTTTTTTTTGCTTTTTTTTTGGGTCACACCTGGCGATGCACAGGGGTTACTCCTGGCTCTGCACTCAGGAACCACCCCTGGCGGTGCTCAGGGGACCCTATGGGATGCTGGGAATCGAACCCGGTCGGCCGCGTGCAAGGCAAACGCCCTCCCCACTGTGCTATCACTCCAGCCCCCCGAGGGCGTGTTTTGTTGATCAATTTCGGGGTGGGGAACCTGAGCGAGGGGCTTGGGGCTGTTCTTCGGTTCATTTCCGGCAGCGCTGGGGATCGACTGGGGTCCCCCAGCCTCAGCCCCTGTGCTGTGGCTCTGGCCCGGGTGGGAGTCATCGGGTGAGTCACCGGGAAGGCCGGGGCTCGGCGGCGCTGCTCCCGGGGGCAGTGCCCGGGGCCCGGCGGGCAGGCCCACCCACGCTCTCAAGCCTTCGCCTCCGGCTCCCTGCACCCACGCTCCGCAGGTATTTACCCAGTTAATGATTTAGCGTCTGCGTCACCGAGGGCGCATGCTTCAGCCTGAGTCACCTTGGGTGCAGACGGAAGCCAGAGCCACCGGGAATGTTGGAGAGGCCTCGAGTGGTCACTTGGGTCACTTAGGGGCGCCCCTAGGTTCCAAGACCAGATCCCCCCACTGGCTCGGAACTCAGCTTCTCCAGGGGCCGAGCCATGTTTCACGGGGTGCGCCTGGGCCGCGGGGACAGTGTCCCGCGTGCCATTCCCCTCCCGCAGGCCGTGCTAGGCGACTGGACGCCGAGGAATGCCAGGCCCGTGCCATCCCTGAGCCGCTCCGCTCGGAAACTCCAGCCCTTCTTGTCTTCTCCTTTGGCAGATAATCCGGGCCAGGAATCCAGCCTGGCATTTTCGGAGGCTTGTTTCTGGACGTGTGTGTGTGTGTGTGTGTGTGTGTTCTGGGGGGCGGGGTGGAGTTCACTGTTCATTGTTGATTCCGTCCAAACTGCAATTTGGATGAATTCCAGGGTAGGGAGTGGGTGCCCTGGGGCAGGTCAGCAGCAGAGACTTTCCCAAGGGAGTTAACAGGGGGGGGAGAGGGGGGCGGCAGAGGGGGAGGGGAGGTAGAGGAAGGCTTTGGGTAGGTGGCTCTGGATTTTTTTTCTTTTTTTATTATTTATTTATTTATTTATTACAGTTACAGATTTATACACTTTTGTGCTTATACTTCCCTCATACAAAGTTCGGGAACCCATCCCTTCACCAGTGCCCATTTTCCACCACCCGAAAACCCAGCGTCCCTCCCACCCTCCCCAATCCCATCTCCCCCCCACCCCACCCTGCCACTGTGGCAGGGCATTCCCTTCTGTTCTCTCTCTCTATTTAGCTTCTACGGCCCGCAATAAAGGTGTTGAGTGGCCACTGTGCTCAGTCTCTAGCCCTCATTCAGCCCGCAACTCCCTTCCCCCGCATGGCCTTCGACTACATTATAGTTGGTGATCGCTTCTCTGCCTCGAAGCCATGGAGTCAACCTCCTGGTACTTATTTCTACAGTTCTTGGGTGTTAGTCTCCCACTCTGTTATTCTATATACCATAGATGAGTGCAATCTTTCTATATCTGTCTCTCTTTCTGACTCATTTCACTCAGCATGAAACTTTTCATGCCCATCCACTTAACTACAAAATTCTTGACCTCCTTTTTTCCTAACAGCTGCATAGTATTCCATTGTATAGATGTACCAAAGTTTCCTCAACCAGTCATCTGTTCTGGGGCATTCGGGTTTTTTCCAGATTCTGGCTATTGTAAACTGTGCTGCGATGAACATACATGTGATCTTTTTTTAGAAAAAAAAAAAAAGATCAGCTACATTCAGTCCTGCTAGGAGCAAGGAAGAGATAGAGATGGGGAGGAGACAGTTCCAGGACTTTAAAATATACGGGGACTGGAGTGATAGCACAGCGGGGAGGGTGTTTGCCTTGCACGAGGCCGACCCGGGTTTGATTCCCAGCATCCCATAGGGTCCCCTGAGCATCGCTGGGTGTGACTCCAAATGCAAAATGATAATAATAATAATAATAATAATTTAAAAAATATGTGGTGGGGGAGGGTTGGGATGGAGCAGTAGTATACTGGCATTTGCCTTACACGTGGTCGACCCAGGCTCAATCCCCCCGCATCCCATAAGATCCCCCAAGCATGGCCAGGAGTAACTCCTGAGTGCAGAGCCAGGAGTAACCCATGAGCATCGCTGGGCGTGGCCCCCAAACAACACAACAACAGTGTATAGGAAACCCATGTGGGTACTGGGAGCAGGCACAAGAGGGGTCTCACTGGCCAAGCTACCAGCTCTGCTCCAGTCCCGCCCCCTCGGGCTGACCCACTAAGAACCAGGGGTCCCTCCTGCCCGTATTTTTGAATTCTGAAAATGTGATCGCTTGGACTTTTCCAATCTGTTGGGTTTCTTATTTATTTATTTATTTATTTTTTGCTTTTTGGGTCCCACCCGGCGATGCACAGGGCTTACTCCTGGCTCTGCACTCAGGAATTACTCCTGGCGGTGCTCAGGGGACCCTATGGGATGCTGGGAATCGAACCCGGGTCAGCCGCCTGCAAGGCAAATGCCCTCCCTGCTGTGCTATTGCTCCAGCCCTGGGTTTCTTATTTAACTCCCAGTGTTAGGTTGGAGGCCAGGGCGATGGCCAAAAGGTTTGCAGGGGGTGCTTCGGGTCTAATTCCGGCCCCTCTCACCCTGAAATATCGATATAAACTTGGTTATGTGAGTGAGAACAAGCCACGATCTCCTGTAACCCAAATCCAAAAACTGTCATTCTTGTCAGCTTGAAACTTGATCTTCAAATTCAGAACATGTCACCAACCTTAGGTCTTTTTTTAAAAAAAAACTCTTTTATTGAATCACTGTGAGATAGACCCTTACATGATCTGGTTTCAGTCCTACAGTGCTCCAGCACCCGTCCCTCTGCCAGTGAGCATGTCCCAGCACCAGTGTCCCCAGGTTCCCTCCCGTCACCCCCACCCAGCCTGCCTCTATGGCAGGGGCTATTCTCTGTCTGTCTGTCTGTCTCTCCTTTTGGGCACTGTACAGTCTTTTCTTTTTTTCCTCTCTTTCTAAGCACTGTATCACTGTCATCCCGTCGCTCATCGATTTGCTCGAGCAGGCACCAGTAACGTCTCCATCGTGAGACTTGTTGTTACTGTTTTTGGCATATCGAATACGCCATGGGGAGCTTGCCAGGCTCTTCTGTGTGGGCGGGATACTCTCAATAGCTTGCCGGGCTCTTCGAGAGGGACAGAGGAATCGAACCCGGGTCAGCCTCTTTCTAAAATTTTTAAAAAATATTTCTTTATTTTTAATTTTTTGATGTTTTCAATTGAGCCACCATGAGATACACAGTTACAAAGCTGTTCATGATCAGGTTTCAGTCATACAATGACCCAACACCCATCCCTCCACCTGGGTCCATTTCCCACCACCAGTGACCCCAGTTTCCGGCCCACTCCCCCACCCCCCATGGTCCATGTGGTCCTCGGAGAGTGACGTCCCTCTGTCCCATGCAGGTCACCCTTGGAGCTTTACTCTGGCCCACTGTCCTTTTCAAAAACACTTCCCAGACGTTTCATCAGCAAAGCAGCACACTGTCACCCCAACATCCACTTCAATTTTTTTTTTTTTTTTTTTTTGCTTTTTGGGTCACACCCTGCGATGCTCAGGGGTTACTCCTGGCTTTGCAGTCAGGAATCACTCCTGGTGGTGCTTGGGGACCCTATGGGATGCTGGGAATCGAACCCGGGTTGCCCACGTCCAAGGCAAACGCCCTCCCCGCTGTGCTATCGCTCCAGCCCCCCAATGTCCACTTCTATGGGGTTCTTGTCACTCGTGTGGGGACAGTGCCTGGATCCCCTAGTCTTTCTTTCAGGGACCCCTTCACAGACCAGTGCCAATCTGGGTCCAGGCACCCACAGGGACGCACCCAGGAACGGGCATCCTCGGGTGAAGTGAAGGCCCGAGACAGCGCAGGGGTTAAACGCTCGCCTTGCTCACGGCCAGTCTCAGCTCCTTCCCCAGCACCACCTACAGTCCTAGAGCACTGAGCTAGGAGTACCCCCAGGCATGCTGGATGTGATGCAACATCCCCCCTCCCGAAGCGCCCAGGGCAGTAAGGAGCCACACCTGCCCACACCCTCCCCAGGGCTGCTTACCGCGAAATGGATGGAAACGACCGAAAACGGCCAGTTCTGCGTCTCGTGGCACTAAGCCCCATGACAAGCTCTGCCGTGGTGGGGGGTGGGCAGGTGGTTCCCAGGCGGAGGGAGCAAGCCGAGGGCACACATCTGGCCGAGGGAAGTTACACCAGACCGCTGGAGAGTGTCCGGGACCAAGTTCTCATCCTGGCTCTGACTCTGTGAACCAAGAAGGCATTTTCCTCAACCCGCCCCCACCCCCTTGTTTGATGTTGGGACTCCACGGAGCAGTGCTCAGGCCTCCCTCCTGGCTCTGCTCAGAGATCACCCCCGGCGGGGCTCCCTGCTGCCGAGAGCTCTCTCTCCAGCCCTGTGGCACTTGGAGCAGTTAGAGCTGGGTTTTCCATAACCCGGGGATGGGGAGGAAGCTTCTCCACATCAGTGCTCTCCAGGCGGGACCAAGATCACTGTCCTTCTGCAGGGGCCATTGGGCACTTTGCTCTGATTCATGTCAGAGCCAGAGAAAATAGTCCTGGGGTGCAGACGGAGGGAAGTGAATAACCCTCAAGAAACTCAGGCAGATGATTTCCACTTGACTCTCTCTCCACTTTGATCATGTTCAGTATTTCGACAAAAGACCCCCACCATTATTATTTGGAATTTCCCCCAGCAGTCAGACCTGCCGAAAAGGCGTCATTCAATAATTTTTTTTTTTTTTTTTTCTTTTTGGATCACACCCAGCGATGCACAGGGGTTACTCCTGGCTCTGCACTCAGGAATTACCCCTGGTGGTGCTCAGGGGACCCTATGGGGTGCTGGGAATCGAACCCGGGTCGGCTGCGTGCAAGGCAAACGCCCTACCCACTGTGCTATTGCTCCAGCCCCAATAATTTGTTTTCTGTAGCTGATTATGAAGAGCATATGATGATTTTGGATTTCTGATACTTTAGTGGGAAATCATCTGCCACACAGGCAGGGGGAGGGGCGGGAGGGGGTATACTGGGGTTCTTGGTGGTGAAGAATGTGCACTGGTGAAGGGATGGGTGTTGGATCATTGAATGACCGAGACTTAAACTGGAAAGCTTTGTAACTGTTCTCACGGTGATTCAATAAAACAAACAAACAAACAAAAAACCCCACCAAATTTAGGCAATTAAAAAAGGAAAAAAGGGGCTGGAGCAATAACACAACGGGTAGGGCGTTTGCCTTGCACCCGGCCGACCTGGGTTCAATTTCCAGCATCCCACATGGTCCCCTGAGCACCGCCAGGGGTGATTCCTGAGTGCAGAGCCAGGAGTAACCCCTGTGCATCGCCAGGTATGACCCAGAAATAAAAATAAATAAATAAATAAATAAGGAAAAAAGTAATTTAAAAAAAAGTAAAGAAGACAGGCTGGAGCAATAGCACAGCGGGGAGGGCGTTTGCCTTGTATGCAGCCAACCCAGGTTCGATTCCCAGCATCCCATAGGGTCCCCTGAGCACCGCCAGGAGTAATTTCTTTCTTTTTTTTTTTTTTGCTTTTTGGGTCACACCTGGCAATGCACAGGGGTTACTCCTGGCTCTGCACTCAGGAATTACTCCTGGCGGTGCTTGGGGGACCATATGGGATGCTGGGAATTGAACCCGGGTCGGCCGCGTGCAAGGCAAACGCCCTCCCTGCTGTGCTATCGCTCCGGCCCCAGGAGTAATTTCTGAGTGCAGAGCCAGGAGTAAGCCCTGAGCATTGCCAGGTGTGACCCCAAAAAGCAAAAAAAAAAAAAAAAAAAAAGTAAAGGAGGAAAGCAGCTCAGGTATGGAGCCGTTTCCAACTTCTTCCCCTAGAAACACGTGCAGGTGTGAGCAGAGAGAGAGACAGCAAAGCAACTGCCTCTGCAAGACCCGCCCTTGCGTCTGAGGCTGTGGCCAGGGCACGGGGGCCTGTGGATGCGCTTTGCATGCCAGAGCCCTGGGTTTTATCCCTAGCACCGCGTGGTCCCCTGAGCACTGAGCCCGGCTTAGCCACTGAGTGAGCACCATTAGGTGTGGCCCCAACAAAAAGACCAACAGAAAGGGTCATTAGGCTAAGTGGCAGCATATAAGAACCCCAGATCAGCTCTTCCTTGACCCGGAAGCGGGGGGAGAAGAGGCACCGGGCGTCAGTCTCCACGGGAGACGTGGGTGAGCGGTAGATCCCATCGTCCAGAAGACAGACAGCACCGAGAGCAGGAGACCTCAGCTGCAACCCCTGGGACTCGGCGATGTGCCTGGCAAGGTGACAGGTGGGGGGTGGGGCGGGGTGGGGGGCGGGGCAGGGCTGAGGTGGGGAAGGGGTGGGGGACACTGATGGAGAGAAGTTGACACTGGTGGTGGGACTGGTGTGGAAATATTATATGCCTAAAACTCAGCTATCAAAAACTTTGTAAATATCATTCTTTAATAAAATTTATTTATTTACTTATTTATTTCTTTTTCTTTTTGGGTCCCACCCAGCGATGCACAGGGGTTGCTCATGGCTCATGCACTCAGGAATTACTCCTGGTGGTGCTCGGGGGACCCTATGGGATGCTGGGAATTGAACCCGGGTCGACCGTGTGCAAGGCAAATGCCCTACCCGCTGTGCTATCTCTCCAGCCCCAAATCAAATTAATTTTTGCTCCCCAAATTAATTCTTTTTAAAGGAATAGCTTTTCCTTCTTTATTGGTCTAATTTTTCCTTCTGGGGCCACACCTAGCAGTGCCTAGGGGTTACTCCTGGCTCTGCACACAGGAATTACTCCTGGAAGTGCTTGGAGGACCAAACGGGATGCCAGGGATCGAACCGAGGTCGGCTGCGTGCAAGGCCAACTCCCCTCCCCGCTGTACTATCGCTCTGGCTCAAATCAGACGTTTTTCATCTCATAAAGGTTCCCCTTGTTTAACTTGCCATCAAGTAGAGAGAAAATCTGCATCCAGACCTACAGGCACCTACACGTATCTGTGCACTAGATCCCACTGTTCAGTGCATTTGTTTAGTTGGGGGCCACGACCAGCTCAGGGACCCCTCCTGGCGGCACTAGGGGCCCACACAGTGCCCGGCGTTGAACCCAGGCCTTTGGCATGCGAAGCATGTGCTCCGGCCCTGGCAGCCTCTCCCTGGCTCTCCGTGCCCTCCTCGCTGTGGGCTGTGGCTGTTTAAAAAATGTTGAAAGCAATTAGCCTGGCATGCGGGGAACTGGGTGACTCACAGGCATTCCACCCGAGCCCGTGCAGCTCCGTGCCCTCCCCGAGGGTCCGAGAGAGCCGACCCACCCTCTGCCGAGCGTCCTGATGTGGATGACAAATTGCAATTGCTCTTATTTTAAGCCACTTCTTTATTTTTATTTATTTATTTATTTATTTATTTATTTATTTATTTATTTGCTTTTTGGGTCACACCCAGCGATGCACAGGGGTTACTCCTGGCTCTGCACTCAGGAATTACCCCTGGCGATGCTCAGGGGACCCTATGGGATGCTAAGAATAGAACCCGGGTTGGCCGCGTGCAAGGCAAACGCCCTCCCCGCTGTGCTATCGCTCCAGCCCCACTTCTTTATTTTTATTATTTTTATTTTGCTTTTTGGGTCACACCTGGCAATGCACAGGGGTTCCTCCTGGCTCTGCGCTCAGGAATTACTCCTGGCAGTGCTCGGGGGACCCTATGGGATGCCGGGAATCGAACCTGGGTCAGCTGCGTGCAAGGGAAACACCCTCCCCGCTGTGCTTTCGCTCCAGCCCCTTAAGCCACTTTAATTTCTTTTTGTAGTTTTCTTTGGGGGGCACTTCTGGCAGTGCTGGGACTGCTCCACGGAGCACTGGAGTGGTATGTGGTGCCGGGGCTAACCCCGGGCTTCTCCTAGGCAGAGCCTGGGCTCAGAGCATTAAACCATTTCCCCGGGTTTAGTTATTATTATTTCTCACTTTTTGGTTTATTTTTGTTTGGGGGCCACACCGGCTGGTGCTCAGGGCTCTACACTCAGGAATCACTCCTGGCAGGGCTTAGGGGCTGGGGGGGGGGTCAAACCTGGGTTCATCATATGCAAGGCAAGCGCCCTCCCCACTGTACTACCTCCCTAGCCACCCCCCTTTATATTTGAAAGAAAAGACATTTAGGGCTGGAGAGACGGTGTAGGGGTTAAGCCCCTTGCCGTGCATATGACTGACCAGGGTTCGCTCACTGGCATATGGTCCCTAACACAGTATATGGTCCCCCAAACCCTGCGAGGAGTGACCCTGAACACAGACCCAAGAGGAAGCCCTGAGCACTGCTGGGTGAGCCCCCAAACAAAATAGAGCAAAAAAACTCCCAAACCAAACCAAAACCATTTAGTGAAAACTCCTCTAATTTCTTTTTATCGGTGTATTGTACAGACAGGTTTGCTTGGTGGCTAAAGAAATGCTTCCATTTTCTTTGTACTCTTTCAGAAAAATGTATATACCATTTGTGTGACTTAAAACTTAAAAATGATTTGGGGGGGGAGGAGTGACAGTTCAGTGGGGAGGGTGCTTGCCTTGTACCCCGGCATCCCATATGGTCCCTTGGGCCACCAAGAGTATTCCCTGAGCACAGAGTAAGGAGTAAGCCCTGAGCACTGTTGGGTGTGTCCTAAACCCAAAACAAATATGTGTGTGTGTGTGTGTGTGTTAAAGGGGGAGAGAGGGGGCTGGAGAGATAGCACAGCGGGTAGGGCGTTTGCCTTGCACGCGGCCGACCCGGGTTCAAATCCCAGCATCCCATATGGTCCCCTGAGCATGGCCAGGGGTAATTCCTGAGCGCAGAGCCAGGAGTAACCCCTGTGAATCGCCAGGTGTGACCCCCCCAAAAAAAAAAAGCAAAAAAAAAAAAAAAAGGGGGAGAGAGGGGGCTGGAGTAATAGCACAGCAGGGAGGGCATTTGCCTTGCACGCAGCCAACCCGGGTTCAATTCCCAGCATCCTATATGGTCCCCTGAGCACCGCCAGGGGTAATTCCTGAGTGTGTGAGCCAGGAGTAACCCCTGAGCATCGCCGGGTGTGACCCAAAAAGCAAGAAAAAAAAGGGGGGGAGAGGAAAGCTCTGTGTCCAAGAGAGAATGAGGGCTTCTCCAGAGAAAGTGCAAAGGGGTGATCCATGTGCCACGTGAGAGACCTCATGTGCTCTTCATGACCAGCACTATAAAACAAATTGTCTAATGATGCCTTTTCGGCAGGTCTGATTGCTGGGGAAAATTCCAAATAGTGAGTTTTTTTGTCAAAATATTGAATGTCATCAGAGTGGAGAGAAAGAGGAAATCATCTGCCACACAGGCAGGGGGAGGGGTGGGAGGGGGGATTCTGGGGTTCTTGGTGGTGGAGAACGTGCACTTGTGAAGGGATGGGTGTTTGATTGTTGTATGACCGAGACTTAAACTGGAAAGCTCTGTAACTATTCTCACAGTGATTCAGTTAAAAAAAAAAAAGTACCATATATGTTTCTACTAAAATAAATAAACAAATAAAAAGCTTCCTCAACTAATTCTGTATTGGAGCACGGAGCGCTATATTCTGCTCTGGATAATTTACAAATTTTGCCCTAAGTATCTATCTTTGGATTATAACGAGGTAGGGAATTACAATAGTAGTAGAAAATGACTTTCTCTTCAGTGAAAAATATTGGTTTTGAAATACCATATTTTGGCCTTTTTTAAGGCTCACACCTGGCAATGCTCAGGGGTTACTCCTGGCTCTGCACTCAGGAATTAGTCCTGACTCTGCTTCGGGGCATAGATGGGATGCCGGAGATTGAACCCGGGTCGTCACATGCAAGGCAAATGCCCTCCCCGCCGTACTACTGCTCCGGCTGGAAATACTTTTTAAAATGTTTGCTTTTTGGGTCACACCCGGCGATGCACAAGAGTCACTCCTGGCTCTGCACTCAGGAATTACCCCTGGCTGTGCTCGGGGGACCATATGGGATGCTGGGAATCGAACCCGGGTCAGCCGCGTGAAGGCAAACGCCCTCCCCGCTGTGCTGTCGCTCCAGCCCCCAGAAATACTAACTCTTTTTTTTTTTTTTTTTTTGCTTTTTGGGTCACACCCAACAATGCTCAGGGGTTACTCCTGGCTTTGCACTCAGGAATTGCTCCCGGCAGTGCTTGGGGGACCATATGGGATGCCGGGGATCGAACCTGTGTCGGCAGCGTGCAAGGCAAACGCCCTACCCGCTGTGCTATACCTCCGGCCCCAGAAATACTAACTCTTAAGACAGCTTTCTTGGTGGCTGTTATTTCAGGCCACACCCAGTGGCACTCAGGGCCACTCTCCACTGTGCTCAGGGGACTCGGGGGTACCGGGGAACAGACAGGGCTTGGCTGCAGCCAGGCAAGTGCCTTAACCCCTGCCCGCTCTTTCCAGCCCAAGAAGCTCTGTGTTCTTTGGGGGGTTCTGGCCACACTCAGTGGTGCTCAGGGATCCCTCCCGGCAGTGCTCAGGAGAACCGCCAGCAGAACCGAGGCCAGCTGGAGGGAAGACAAGTGCCCGAGTCGCCGGCCTCTCTGCCCTACGGCTGGGGTCTTCTACACCAGGGGTCTGCGCCAGCCCACCCTGCGGAAAGCGTGAAACCACTCACTTCCTGCCTTGGTTTTAACAGCTGGTTGGCAGGTATAAAACAGGATGGACTCCGCCAGATTACGGCATAAAACACAGATAAAAGGGCTAGTTTACTGGGCGCTTCTTTGTTTCTTTCTCACCATCTATTGTAATTCTTTACCCAGAACTGGAAACTTGGAAACATTCTTTCAAGATACAATGTTTTGAAGGTCACATCCTGAGGGTGAAAGGGTCATTTCAGTTCCATGCCACTGTTTCCTAGACCCCAGACCCTGAGGAAGAAAAGCGGGTATGGGATGTCACTTATTTCTACTCTCCAAGGATGAGGGGGGTTCTACGGCCAGGATGTACAATTACTAGAGGATGGAATTGTTTAACTTTATTTTGGTGTATGTAGCACTGTTCATGGATTTGCTCGAGTGGGCACCAGTAACGTCTCCATGGTGAGACTTGTTACTGTTTTTGGCATATCGAATACGCCACGGGGAGCTTGCCAGGCTCTGCCCTGCAGGCGGGATACTCTTGGTAGCTTGCTGGGTTCCCCGAGAGGGGGTGGAGAAATCGAACCCAGGTCAGCTGCGTGCAGGGCAAATGCCCTACCCGCCTTGCTATCGCTCCAGTCCTTTGATGTATGTAGAGGACAAAATGGTTTTTCTTTTTTGGGGGGGGGGCCACAACCGGTGTGGGGTGCAGTGCTCTGCGCTCAGGGGAACCACTTCTGAACAGGATTATATGGAATGCCGGGGATCGAACTAGGGTTCCCGCTTGAAACTTCCCTTCCTGTGGTGCTAAGGCTCAGAACCCTCGACGCGTACGTGTTTTTAATTTTTTTTTTTTTTTGCTTTTTTGGGTCACACCCGGTGATGCACAGGGGTTACTCCTGGCTCTGCACTCAGGAATTACTCCTGGCGGTGCTCAGGGGACCCTATGGGATGCTGGGAATCGAACCTGGGTCGGCCGAGTGCAAGGCAAACGCCCTTCCCGCTGTGCTATCGCTCCAGCCCCCAACGCGTATGTGTTTTTAAACAGAGGGAAGGCTTTACCCTCTATGTGGCAGGAGGACTCGAGCAGAGAAGACTAAGCCGATGAGAGGACAGAGACGTCTCCTCGAGAGGGTCTGTTTGACCTCAATGGTCATATACACCCAGTCGGTCCATAGAGGCCAGACTACAAACAAAACGCCCAACCAAGTGAATCTGAACTTCAGAAGATAAAATCGTTACAAACATTACAAACAACTGTTGTCTCATTGCAAGTAATCTGAACAACGTAACTGGCTGGAGAGCAGGCATCAGCATCCCTTGCTGCCGGAACGCTTTCAGTGGTGGCGCCCCATCCGAGACACCCACCGACGTGGGTGCTGTAAATGCACATATTTCGGGGCAGTCCTTTAAAAGTGAGAAGCTGAGGGGCTGGAGCGACAGCACAGAGGGGAGGGCGTTTGCCTTGCACATGGCTGACCCAGCTTCGATTCCCAGCATCCCATAGGGTCCCCCCAAGCACTGCCAGGAGTAATTCCTGAGTGCAGAGCCAGGAGTAAGCCCTGAGCATCGCTGGGTGTGACCCAAAAAGCAAAATGTAGCACACCTGAAGCGTAGAGCCAGGAGTAAGCCCTTAGCACTGCAGTGTTCTGCCAAACAATACCCCAAAAACTATCATTCCAATATCCACAAAAAGCTGAGCCCTGAACCCTGAGGCCTGGGCCAACTCTCCTCCATCTGCTTCTAACAGGTGCCTGGGAAACATTTCGCTGGGCGACTTTTCATCCATTTGCAAACAAGAAAGTAGCCTTTATACAAGTCTATCTTTATTTGTAAAAAATAATATACAACTAAAGCTAATTTGATTTTAAAAATCAAAGTTCATTTTGTGAGAATGTACATTCTATAATAAAATTGTATTAAAATACTGACATTTGATAGTTTAAACAAAGTTTCATTCATGTAAAAATCATATTGTTGCATGTAAAATTTAATTAGAAAATTCATAGTTCACAAAAGTACGTATTTTGTTGATAGCTCATGAGAACATTATCATAAATTTACTTAAAATACAGAACAAAATTCACAGTCGGCTTGACATTTAGTACTGCAAAATTTTAGGCTGAATCCGTTATCTTTGCTAACAGGTTCACTGGAAATAACTGATAATTTTACATCTAATAAATTGTTTTACCAAATAATTTAAATGAGATCTAATTGAAAACACCATTGGTTATATAGACCCTCAGGATAAATAAAAAGCACTAGCAACTTTGATTTCCGTTTTCATGAATATACACAAGAAAAATCTGTATTTTTACAGTTAAAACTTGTACAAAAAGTCAAGCCCTGAAGTATTTTCACCCCAAAGTTCTGATGTTAAAACTTTGTTTAAAAAGAGAGAGAGCGAGAAAAGAGGTAGTGTGTGAAAGTATTTTTACTTAACATGTTGAACCCCTGCACCACCTATAAATAAAATTTCATTTTCCACCCAGTAACGTTATTTTTTGTCATTCAAGAGTCCAATTCCTATCACTCACAGAATGTAAAGCTGGAATGCCATTGGGAAAAAAAGTGGTCTATAAATAAAGAACGTCAGTGAATTGAACAAAAAGTACATAATGTCGTGCAGTTAATTGTTTAGTGGTTGGTCATGTCTAGTGGTAATAGGAGCAAAATACATCGAAGTATTTTGAGCCGAGTGAGCGTCACTGAATCGAGACTTTACTTTTTCACAGAGTTCCGGCACACAGAGCAAATATCCTTCAAAACGGAGTCATTGGATTCTTCATGGTTTCAACGGTGCCCACGCTAGCCCTGCCATGAGGTCAATAAATAACTGAGCGATGCCCACGGGGACCCACAGCCTCACACGTGTCCCCAGGGCCAGCACGCGCCAGCCCCCGGCCCCTGGAGCCGGCAAGGGAGGGGCCAAGCGAGGGGCTCTGCTCGGTGTAAGCGGATGCCCCAGGAGAGAAATCGACAGCCCCGGAAAAGAGCAGAGACACAGTCTACCCGGGGAGGGCGCAGAGGATGGAGTCTCTCGTACAGGGCAGGCGATTTCCCAGAAATCCCATCAAGGAAAGCCCCATTTTTTAATTAAATATATAAAAAGTGCACTAGTTTATCCTGTGTGTAAAAAAAGGAAAAAAAAAAAACAACCCAAGACCTTTGTGATTTGGGGGCATCTTTTACCCAAGAAAGGATTCACATGAACGACTCAAACACATTAAACGTATAAAGCGCGCACACACACACACACACACACACACACACACACACACACACACACACACACACACAGTGTCTGTCTGTCTCTCTCACATTCTCCAAAAGGAATGATGTCTGATGCCCGCAGAGCCTGGGAAATGAGGACACAGAGAGGGGAAGGACAACCTCGCCACGGTTCTGAGCTAGAACGGAAGTTCTTTGCACACGGAATGAGCCCGTAAAACCGACGGCGCGCACACAGACGGGAACTGGGCCCGCTACACGGTCATCCCTCAAAAACACGGCTGCGAGGCTCAGCAGCCAGGAAACAACTCTTAAAAGCAAGACAATCAAAGGGCTTAATTTCTTAGAAATTAGCAGAAAAAGGTGTTTTTTTTAAAAAAAAAGGAAAAGAAAAAAAAGCATTAGAAAAAAAATTATGGTTACAAGTAGTAACAGAACAACAATGGAAAGTGGGAAATTAAGATGCTGAGAAATAAAAAAGATGCAGTTCTCCAGGTACCGACAGAAAATGAGGCTTTTTTCCGTGCTGGAATCTTAGACAGGGTCAAAGGGCTCCGCCCAGCGGGGGTGGAGTGGGCAGACCCCCCCCTTGCCAAACAGCCCCCGAGGGCCGCGCGGGCTCTGAGCATGTGCCAGCAAGGCCAGTTCCAAACCCCCCAAACAGCGTCTCGCCAGCCGAGATCTCTCAGCTTCGGACTCGGGTGCACCTCGGACCCCCCGAGGCTCCCGATTCCCGAAGTCCCCTGCGTGCCCCGGCGGGGGGAGGGGCCGAGTCCAGCGCGCTGCCCCTCCTCGCGGCCGTGCGGAGGTACCTGCGTGCCCGCGGCGTGTGCAGTGAGCCCGGCCCCCGCGGGCGGCCGCCTCAGAGCGTGATGATGGTGCCGTCCTCCTCCAGCAGTTTCGGACCCGGGCCGTGCGTCTCGAACTCGGGGCTCGGGCCGCTCGCCGCGGGCGCCAGGCTCACCTCGCTGCCGGGGAGAAAACCGTTCTGCCCGGACGCGAAGCTGAGCTCGATCTGTGTCAATGACTCCAGGCTCTCGGCGGCGGCGGGCACGGCCTTGGGGATCTGCTGGGGCAGCCCGTTGTCCTCGATGACGATGTCCTCGTCCTCGCTGTCCTCGTCCTCCTCCGGCCCGAAGCTCGGCTCCGGCAGCTGCGGGAGGCTCGGGAGGCTGTTGTCGGTGGACTGGCCCCAGCTGCCCGAAGTCCGGCTGTGGCGCACCACGTTGTTCCTCTGGTTGGCCGGCCGGACGGTGATGATGAGGTTGCGGCTGTTGGCGATCATCATGTCCGTCACCTGGTCCAGGCTCTTGCCCGAGACCTCGATGCCGTTGACCTCCAAGACCTCGTCGTTGACGGCCAGCAGCCCCGTGCTCTGGGCCAGCCCCCCCGGCACCAGCCGGGAGATGAAGATGCCGGGGACCTTCTCCAGGCCGTGCGGCGTCACCCGCACGCTGGAGCCGTCGCGGATGTAGAAGCCCAGCGGCTTCTCCGTGCCGTACTTGTAGAGCCGGACCCTGCGGTGCGTCTCTGGGAGGATGTCCACGTCGATGATGGACGACACGGGCCGGAAGTCCTGGGGCATGCTGATGACGATGTGCGGCTTCTTCCTGTGGTTGTCGGGCCGCAGCACGTTGGTGAGGACGTTCTTCTTCTTGGTCAGCGTGTCCGTCCCGAAGGCACTGTAGTCGGCTTCCTCTGCGGGGGAGGGAAGCGAGGCACCGTGAAAACAAAACAAAAACCACCCGCGCAACGCCCCGCGGTGGACTCTGTGCGGGGACACTAACGGAAACACAGCGAGTCCCGTCACTTGCGCTCGGCATCAGCGGATTCTGACCCCGGCGTGGGACACCGCCGCTGGCTGGGTGCACTGCACACCAGTCACTGCATCTCCAAGTGAGGGGGCGGTGTGTGTGTGCCTGGAGCAGCAGGAAGATGCATTACCCAGAGACAGACACTAGGGGGCCCTCTCAGGGGCACGTGGGCTAGTAACAGGCTGAATTCACAGGGTGAAAGCTGGATCCAACATGGGTGGTGGAGAATGTACTGGTCGGGGGATGGGTGATCATGGTATGACTGAAATGCAAATATGCAAGTTCTGTGACTAACTCAGGGTGGTTCACTTCAAACAAACAAACAAACAAACAACAAAACCAAAACCTTGATCCTATCAAACAGGACCAAGGAAGTGCCTGGAAGCCACACACCAGTCTCGGCCTTCCCAGGTTATGTAGAATGCGTGCCTCTGGGGCTTGGGGCGGGACAGGGCCTAGGGCACTCCTGTTCCATGCCTGGCGCCGAGTGTGGTCCAGCCCCCCCTCCACGCCCTCATCTGTCTCAGGAATCTCCTGCTCTCTGTATAATCACACTGCCTTTGTATTATTTTGCTGTTTTGGGGGACTGGAGCACAGCACAGCGGGTAGGGCATTTGCCTTGCACATGGTTGACCCGGGTTCGATTCTCCTTCTCGGAGAGCCCAGCAAGCTCCCCGTGGCGTATTCGATATGCCAAACACAGTCACAGCAAGTCTCACGATGGAGACGTTACTGATGCTCGCTTAAGCAAATCGAACAACGGGATGACAGTGCTACAGTGCAGTGTTGTTTTGGGGGCCACGCTTGGTGGTGCTTGGGAGCTACTCCTGGCTGGGTGCTCAGTGACAGGAGCAGAGGGCAGCGGCCGCCAAGGTGCAGGGAGAGCGGCCCAGACACTGGCACAGAGGGGGCAGATAATACAGTTAAACAGGGCGGGTAACGCACATGGACGGCAAACACAAATGAATGCGAGAGAGCGACTCTCAGGAATTCAGACTCCTGCACAAGAACTCTCCTTCCATTTTTTTCAGCAGGCAGGGGCAGGGGTGTGGTGACTAGGTTCTGGTCACTGTCCCTTTGAAGAGGGGGGGACAGGCCCTGGAGGTATACTCTGGGTTAAGGAGGTCAACAGGCGCCCCTCTCTCCGGGCACCTTCCCCGCACACACTGGAGGAAAATTCCTGTGGCCAAATCCAAGCTGCCGGGTTTGTGTTTGGGCCGCGCCAGGCGGTGCCGGGGATGCTCGGGCTGGGGTGGGACGTGGTGCTGGGATGGCCGCGGGGCCCAGGGTGCAAAGCTCGGCTCCAGCCCTGAGCTACAGATCCACGACCCAGAGTTTGTGTTTTAGTAAAAAAAAAAAAAAAAAATCTCCTTTTAAAGTGCTGGCACCTCATTAAGTTTTGAAATAACAGCAGACCCCTTGACGGCGCTGAAGACATCCTCCCAGCGGGGAAGGGCAGGCTCTGATGCCAACCGACGCAGCGAAGGTGGAGCACCTGAGCCAGAGGCTCCCAGACGCCCTTTGGCCACCAGACCTGACTTCCGCTCACGGGAGGAGTGGACGGGACAGGAAACAGGCTCAGTGGCAGGGACACAAGTTGAAACCATGTTTCAAAAATAACTGGAACTGGGGCCGGAGCGATAGCACAGCGGGTAGGGCGTTTGCCTTGCACGCGGCCGACCCAGGTTCGATCCCCGGCATCCCATATGGTCCCCCAAGCACTGCCAGGAGTAACCCCTGAGCATCGCTGAGTGTGACCCAAAAAGCAAAAAAAACAAAACAAAACAAAACAAAACAAAAAACTGGAACTGGGATAAACAAAAAAGCCAGAACTTTGCAGGATTGGGGGGAAAAAAACCCCAGAAAACTTAGAGAGTCAGGGTTATAGCTCGAAGGGCTGGACCACATGCTCTGCACGCAGGCAGTCCAGGTTGGAGCCCTTGGCCCCCCAGCATCACTGAGCACCCAGCCAGGAGTAGCTCCCAAGCACCGTCAAGCGTGGCCCCCAAAACAACACTGCACTGCACTGTCGTCCCGTTGTTCAATTTGCCCGAGCGGGCACCAGTAACGTCTCCATGGTGAGACTTGCTGTGACTGTGTTTGGCATATCGAATACGCCACAGGGAGCTTGCCAGGCCCTGCCGTGCGGGCGGGATACTCTCAGTAGCTTGCCGGGCTCTCCGAGAGGGAGGAATCGAACCCGGGGCAACCGTGTAAAAGGCAAACACCCTACCCGCTGTGCTGTCGCTCCAGTCCCCCAAAACAGCAAAATAATATAAAGGCTGTTGGGAAGCCGGCTCAAAGGGCTTGAGCCGAAGGACTGGCACCCCCAGTGCCCTCGGGATACTGCTAGAAGGGCCCCCCGGCGCTGAGGTCAGAGCAGCCCTGAGCGCCTTTATGTGTGGGTCAAAAGCAAAATAGTTAGAAAGTATAAAAGAGGTAAAAGGTAAAATATCCTGGGGCTGGAGCAATAGCACAGCGGGGAGGGGGTTTGCCTTGCATGCAGCCGACCTGGGTTCGATTCCCAGCATCCCATATGGTCCCCTGAGCACCGCTAGGGATGATTCCTAAGTGCAGAGCCAGGAGTAACCCCTGTGCATTGCCGGGTGTGACCCAGAAAGGAAAAAAAAAAAAGAGGTAAAATATCCCCCGCCCCCCCTTCAAGCAGGTGATCCAGCCACTGGGGCTGCACCGGGCACTGCGTTTTTGGTTGTTGTTGTTGTTGTTGTTGTTGCTGGACCCCCAGCCAGGGCCTACCCCCCAGGGGTTCTGCCACCTCTATGGCCGGGCAGGCCTATCGGGCAGGAGCCCAGCACCAGCGGGGCTGGCCCCCCTCAAGATAAAACAAATTAATTAAAAAGTGTCCTTGGGGCTGGAGAGATAGCACAGCGGGTAGGGCGTTTGCCTTGCACGCGGCCGACCCGGGTTCAAATCCCAGCATCCCATATGGTCCCCTGAGCACCGCCAGGGGTAATTCCTGAGTGCAGAGCCAGGAGTAACCCCTGTGCATCGCCAGGTGTGACCCAAAAAGAAAAAAAAAAAAAAGTGTCCTCTATGCAGCAGCTCGAAAGGATCTCCACGTCCGTCCAGCGCCCTCCACAAAGGGCGTCCCCGAGAGCAGCGAGGCCGCGCACAGGCCCCGCTCACGGAGACCCGAAAGGAAAACCCCAGATCTGCATAATTTGGCATCGCATCCAGACGGTTTGAATGCTCGCTGCCCGGCTCTCAGAAGCAACGCGGCCCGGGACAAAGGCACCTTTGTTGGTCCATCGAGCTAATCAGTTTCCAGCCACTGGGAAGAGAAATATGTTGGCCCGGCGCCAGCACGCAGGGGTTGGAGTGCAGAGGGGAAGGTCGGCGGGAGGAGCTGCTGGCCACCTGCGCGGGCGGGACGGACGCAGCACCTGAAGCAAGAGCCCTGTCCCTCCGCGGACAACCAGCTGACCGCGGGCTTCGGGGCCCACCCTGCCACATGTCCAGACACACACACACACACACACACACACACACACACACACACACACACACACACAGAGCCCCGGGCCTCTGGCTCCTCCTCTGCAGGGGCACCATAGGAGGGGCCCAGGGCCACTCCCTGTGATGCTATGCCCAGTGGTGGCTCGCAGTCCAGTGCTTGCCCAGTGGCACAGTGTTTGGCGGCCAGAGCTTGGGGGCCTGCCAGCGGGGCCTCACACAAGGCCGGGGCTGCAGCGCAGCGGGGGGTTTCCAGGCCGCCACCGTGACAACAGTGACCAAACCGCCAAACCCAGAGTGGGAGGAAAGGAGGCGGGAGGGCCTGCGGCGAGAGCGGGCGCGGACCCGGCAGCCCAGAGTGGACGGATGGGAGCAAAGGGGGCGGGGCGGGAGGAATCTGTGACCTCAGGCAGGACCCCCGGACTCCCCCGGACAGCCACGTCGGGAGTGCAGGGCCAGGCGCCCGCTCACTAGCCTGGCAGGAGGCCCGCGAGGACGAAACCCTTTTCCAGACCGTTCTCAGGGTGCGGCCTGCTCTGGAGTTTGTGTCCCGGCCCTGCGTCTACACATGAAGCCTGGCCGGGCGCTGTCCCCGGCGGCTGTCGATGAAGTCCCACCCAGGCCGAGGTCCCTGGAGGGGAGGAACAGCCCGCGCGCCTCCTCTTGCCCTAATCCAAAATGGTTCCGTGAAACACAACTGGCAGCGCCGACAGGATTAACCCTCGCTGTGCCCGATGGGTGGACGGGTGGCACATGCTCCCTCAGCCCTGCAGCCAGACGCGCAGGGGGCAACACCGGGGCGGTAAGGGAGAAGGGGTCCCGGCACGCCTTGAGGGGTGCTTCTGGGCCGAAAGAGCGGGGAGCGGCCAACCCATAACTGTAATCCCAAAGGGGCCCTTGGAGCTGTGAGGGTCCATGGGAGTCGGCACGTGGGAACCGGTGTGGGGGTGCAGGGAGCCCCCCGGGGAGACGCCAGCGGCAGAGATGCGGCAGCCCAGCACCTCGGCTGAGGGACAGGGAGAGAGCAGCGTGGGCAGATGCAGAGCCTGGGAAGTATGGGGGGTGGGGGGGCGGGGTTCAGGCTGAGGGAGGGAGGAGGAAGGCCAGCATCAGTCACCGTGGCTGGTGGTCAGGGCCTGTGCGGCCGCCCCTGGACCTGGAGGCCTCTGCAGGGGTCTGGGACAGCAGCTGGCCCAGAGGGAGGACTGTGGCCACGGCAAGGGGCTTGTGACGGGAAAGCAGGCCAAGTAAGTTCTGTCCTGAGCACCTAGGGCCAAACGAGCTCACCTGTGACTCCCTCACCCGGCCATGCCTTTGTTAACTGGTTTTCACAACTATTAAAATAAAAACCCTGGGGCTGGAGCCATAGCACAGCAGGGAGGGCGTGTGCCTTGCACGCGGCCAACCCAGGTTCGAGTGCCAGCATCCCATAGGGTCCCCTGAGCACCGGCAGGAGTGATTCCTGAGTGCATGAGCCAGGAGTAACCCCTGAGCATCCCCGGGTGTGACCCAAAAGGCTAAAAAAAACACACACAAAAAAACCAATCCCCTAAGTTCCTCCCCTGTTTTACTTTCCAATAACCCTTTCCACTAAAGGGAGGGGGCAGAGAGGCGGAGGGGGAGGGGGGCTGGGGCCGCAGCCAGTGGGACGGACGTGTCTGCCTTGCACTGGCTGACCAAGCTTTGATCCCCGGGGCCTGTATGGTCCCTGGAGCCTTGCCAGGAATCACTCCCGAGGGCAGGGCCAGGAGTGATGCCTGAGCACCGCTGGGTGTGACCCAAAAACCAAAACCAAAACCAAACGGAAAATATACACCGTGAGCCAGAGAGCGAGGCTGGGGCTGGGCGGCTCAGTAATCCCTGAGGACTGCCGGGTTCGAGCCAGGCAGCACAGGGCTGGGCGGCCCCCACCGGGTCTGACCCTCCAGGAGCGCGCCCCCCCCCCCCTCAGCACAGGGCCTGAAGTCGCCCCAGTGGTGAGCCCACCCCTCCCCTGCCAAGGGAACAAATCAAACAAACGTGCACTGCCTGAGGCACTGCCTGAGGCAAGGGGGCGCAGGAGGCTGAGGGGCTGCACCCACACACCTGCAGGGGGCTGGCCATTGTTTAAAGAACAATTCAGGGGCTGGAGGGATAGCACAGCAGGGAGGGCGTTTGCCTTGCACGAGCCCGACCTGGGTTCAATTCCCAGCATCCCACAGGGTCCCCTGAGCACTGCCAGGAGTAATTCCTGAGTGCAGGGCCAGGAGTAACCCCTGAGCATCACCAGGTGTGACCCCCCCCCAAAAAAAAGAACAATTCTGGGGCTGGAGTGATAGCATAGCAGGTAGGGCGTTTGCCTTGCATGCGGCCAACCCGGGTTCAAATCCCAGCATCCCATATGGTCCCCTGAGCACCGCCAGGAGTAATTCCTGAGTGCAGAGCCAGGAGTAACCCCTGTGCATCGCCAGGTGTGACCCAAAAACCAAAAAAAAAAAAAAAAAAAAAAAAAAGAACAATTCAGCCGGTCCAAGCGCTGAAGCTGCGGGGAGGGCGCCAGCCTTGCGTCAGGCTGACCCGGGTCTGATCGCAGCATCCCAGAGTTCTCAGAGCACTGCCAAGAGGGATCCCTGGGCGGAGAGCCAAGGACTAAGTCCTCAGCACTGCCAGGTGTGGCCCCAAAACAATAACAGAAATTGTTGTGCTGTCAGCACAGGGCGGGTCGCTCCTTCGCGATAAGGCTGCACACGAGGCAGTAAAAGCGCAGCTCCACGCGGCAGAAACCCGACCTCCTGTTCCTATGGTGATTGAGTTTTGTCTGAGATCACCCAGGCCCACAGAGGGTGAGCTGCTGTAACAGGGTGGGGCCCAAGGAGACCCTCGGAGGAAGGTATCAGAGCTCCAGCCAACGGGAAGCAGGCGGCAACCCCACCAGCCGGAAGGACAGCGATCAGGACAGGAGGAAAGGCCGGAGCCACAGGACAGCGGGAGGGAGCCTGCCTTGCACGTGGCTGACTGGGTTGATCTCCGGCACCCCACAGGGTCCCCTGCGTCCCGCCAGGGGGATCCCTGCGTCCCGCCAGGTATGACTTCCAAATTTTTTTTTTTTAAAGAAGAAACTGTGGGGGCTGGAGCGATAGCACAGCAGGGAGGGTGTTTGCCTTGCACTCGGCCAACCCAGGTTCGATTCCCAGCATCCCATATGGTCCCCCGAACACCGCCAGGGGTAATTCCTGAGTGCAGAGCCAGGAGTGACTCCTGTGCATCACCGGGTGTGACCCAAAAACCAAAAAAAAAAAAAAAAAAAAAAAGAAGAAACTGCAAGTGCAGGACAGAGACCACCAGGCCTTAGGAGGTGAGTCCAGGCTGAGAGGCCACTGGCCGGCTTAACTGAGGAGGTAAAGTCCTGTACAAAGAAAACTACAAAATGTTACTTCAGGAACTAAAAAAAGGACACGGGGAAATGGAAAGATATCCCCTGCTCATGGATTGGGAGAATTAACATGGTCAAAATGGCAATACCCCACGCGCATATGCTGCCTGAGCCCATGTGCTGCTTGTGCCATGTGGCCGAGCACATGTGTCGCCCACATCTCCCCCCTTGAGATGTGTACTTTCATGCTTTCGTGTCCAGTGCTAGGATGTGTGTAGAGCTCTCTCCACCCTTGGAGAAGCCCGAGTTCTCTCTTGAGCGCGTTATTCTTACTATTCTCTCTCCCACTTATCCTTCCTCCTTCCCTCAGAAACCTCTGAATAAAATCTGTTACTTCACACACACACACACAAAAAAAAATGGCAATACCCCCAAAGCATTGTACACATGCAATGCGATCCCCGTAAGGATACCCGTGACACTTCAAAGAAATGGAGCAAACACTCCTGCAATTCATATGGAACAATAATCCCCCACGAATAGCTAAAGCAATTCTTGGGAAAAAGAAGATGGGATGCATCACCCTCCCCAAGCAAAATCTCTACTACAAAGCAGTAATAATTAAAACAGCATGGTACTGGAACAAAGGCAGAGCCGCAGACCAATGGAACAGGGTTGAATATCCTGACACACACCCTCAAATATATGATTATCTAATCTTTGATACGGGAGCAAGAAATATGAAGTGGAGCAAGGAAAGCCTCTTTAACAAATGGTGCTGGCAAAACTGGACGGCTACATGCAAAAAAATGGGTTCAGATCTCTACCTAATACCATGTACAAAAGTCAGGTCAAAGTGGATTCAAGATCTCAACATCAGACCAGAATCTATAAGGTAAAGGGAAGACAAGGTTGGCAAAACTCTCCACCACTGAAGCTAAAGGTATCTTCAAAGATGACACGCCACTGGCCAAGCAAGTGAAAACAGAGATAAACAAACGGGACTGTCTTAAACTAAGAAGCTCCTACACCTCAAAAGAAACAGTGACCAAAATACAAAGACAGTCTACAGAAGGGAAAGGATATTCACCCAATACCCATCCGATAAGGAGTTGATATCAAGGATATACAAGGCACTGGTTGACCTCTACAAGAAGAAGACATCCAACCCCATCAGAAAATGGGGTGTGGAAATAAACAGAAATTTTCTCAAAGAAGAAATCCGAATGGTTAAAAGACACATGAGAAAATGTGCTACATCACTAATCATCAGGGAGATGCAGATTAAAACATCAATGAGATATCATTTCACACCACAGAGACTGGCCCATATCCAAAAGAACAAAAGCAACCAGTGTTGGGCGGGTGTGGGGAAAAAGGGACTCTCCTTCACTGCTGATGGGAATGCCAACTGGTTCAGCCCTTTTGGAAAACAATACGGACGATTCTCAAAAAATTAGAAATTGAGCTCCCATTTGACCCAGAAATGCCACTCCTGGGAATATATCCCAGAGAGGCAAAAAGGTATAGTAGAAAGTTTGTACGTTCATTGCAGCACTGTTTACAATAGCCAAAATCTGGAAAAAAACTGGAGTGCCCAAAACCAGATGACAGGTTAGAGAAACTTTGGTACATCTATACAATGGAATACTATGCAGCTGTTAGAAAAGATGAAGTCATAAAATTCGCATATAAGTGGATCAACATGGAAAGTATCCTGTTAAGTGAAATGAGTCAGAAAGAGAGAGACAGACATAGAAAGATTGCACTCATCTATGGAATACAAAGTAACAGAGTGGGAGACCAACACCCAAGAGTAGTTGAGATAAGGACCAGGTGGTCTGCCCCACAGCTTGGAAACTGGCCTCACATGCTGGGGGAAAAGGCAGCTCAGATAGAGAAGGGAACACCAAGTAGAGGATGTTGGGAGGACACATTCGGGTTGGAAGATGCGAGCTGAAAGTAGACTATAGACCGAACATGAAGGCCTCTCAATGCCTCGATTGCAAACTACAACACCCAAAAGGAGAGAGAACAAAGGGGAATGCCCTGTCGCAGAGGTAGGGTGGGGTGGTGGGGGATGGGGTGGGGGTGGTGGGAGGGATACTGGAATCATTGGTGGAGGAGAATGGGCACTGGTGGAGGGATGGGTAAACAATCACTGTATGAGTGAAATGCAAACACAAAAGTTCGTAAGTTTGTAACTGCACATCACAGTGATTCTCTAATAAAAAATTTACAAAAAAAGAAAGCACAGCGGGTAGGGCGTTTGCCTTGCACGCGGCCGACCCGGGTTCGATTCCCAGCATCCCATATGGTCTCCTGAGCACCGCCAAGGGTGATTCCTGAGTGTAAAGCCAGGAGTAACCCCTGTGCATCGCCGGGTGTGACCCAAAAAGCAAAAAAAAAAAAAAAAAGAAAGAAAGCGCAAGTGCAGGACGGAGACAGAGGGCCTTAGGCGGTGAGTCCAGGCTGAAGAGGCCCCTGGCCAGCGGCCTCCACGGAGGCTTCACATGGTGACTGAGGAGGCGCCTTCACTCCCCGTGTCCGTGTTGACCAACAGGGCGAATGCACGCACAGATATACCGATATCTCCGCGGGGCCGCCTGGAGTCGCTCAGGTTGGCAGTGCTGGGGGTACCACACGCGGGGAGAGGGGGTGCAGGCTAGGGGGTTTCAGTGCGCCTGTGTGTGGGGGGAGGGGGGGGTGGAACCCAGGCCCCTGATCACGTAAGGCAAGTGACCGACCACTTGTGGTGCATCACGGACCCCCCAGTTTACAGTCCTGTCACTTCCTTCACTGTCCTGTGCTCACACCCGGTGGCGCTCAGGGGCTCCTTCTGGTGGTGCTGGGTGGGGGTGGGGGCCGAGGGCCCAGTCCAGCCGGGGGGAATCAGACGACTTGCTGGGGGTCACACCGGGCCATGGCATGCCAGCCAAGTCCCTGCATCTCCAGACCGTCTCTCCCGCCCTCAATTTTAAAACCAAATACGTGGGCCTGGCTCTCCCCACCCGAGTCACAGGGAAACTGACTGCACCGGGTGCGGCCACATCTGAGGGGCTGGGGAGGAGCCCAAGCGGTCGGCTGGGGCGGGAGCGGGAGCGGGTTCAGGCTTTGCGAGGAGCCATCAGAGATTCCCACCCAGGTCCTGCCTGCGACGTCTGGCCCCCAGGGCGGCCCCGGGCTCACTCCTGGGCAGGGGCCTGCTGTGCTGTGACAAGTTCCTGCTCGGAACTGTCCCTCTCTCTCCCGCTGCTGCTAGCCCTTCCCCTGCGTGACGCTTCCCCCACGACCCCTCCACAGAGCACACTCCTGCAGGCCAGAGCCCGCCGACCCCCGCGCGCGCACACACACACACACACACACACACTCTCTCTCTCTCTCACTCTCTCTCTCTCACACACACACACTCTCTCTCTCTCTCTCACTCTCTCTCTCACACACACACTCTCTCTCACAACATACACTCTCTCTCTCACACTCTCTCTCTCACACACACACTCACACTCTCTCTCTCACACACACACACACACACTCTCTTTCTCTCTCTCTCACACACACACACACTCTCTCTCTCTCTCACACACACACTCTCTCTCTCTCTCTCTCTCACACACACACACACACTCTCTCTCACACACACACACACACACACTCTCTCTCTCTCACACACACAATCTCTCTCTCTCTCTCTCTCTCTCTTTGGGTCACACCCGGTGATACACAGGGGTTACTCCTGGCTCTGCACTCAGGAATTACTCCTGGCAGTGCTCGGGGGACCCTATGGGATGCTGGGAATCGAACCCGGGTCAGCTGCATGCAAGGCAAACACCCTACTCGCTGTGCTATCACTCCAGCCCCTCCCCCCCACCTCCGCCACGGCTCATGCCCTGCTCTGGGGTTCGGGGTCAAACCCACCCACTCCTTTCTGCTGGATCTCAACTTGCAGCTTCAAATCTCTCCACACCCAAGGGGGGGGGTATGCACGCAGAGGAGCAGCTACACCCCCTTTATCTCCATCTACTTCTTTCCTGACCTCTGACCTCCTGGCACCACCCCCAGCTCTGCGCTTTGTTCTCACCGGCACAGGCTCCCCCAAACCACCCAATGGCTCTACCTCTAGCATCTGTCCCCCTACCCTGCCAACAGCGCCTCGAGATGTCGCATGAGCCAGGGGAGGGCGAGGAGGAAGCGCCTGTAAACAGTCCTGGGCACCGGCCGGTGGCCTGCAGCCCTGGAGGGTCACTAGGTGGACTTTCCTCCAAACCCAGAGAGCAGAGACAGACAATCTTTGGAATTTCAAAGGGCTGGGAGTGGTCTGGGGCTTATCAAGTCTTGAAGTTTGCCTTTCAGGAGTGCTGGGGGCCTCCCAGCAGATTACAAACACAGTTAAGGCTCTAAGTGACCCCAGGACAATGGGCTCTGATCGGGAAGGTTTTTCCCAAACCAAAGACAAAGGGGCGCGCGCTGGCCTTGTCACACACACAGAGGAGAGAGCACAGGGGCCAGAGGGGGCGGCCCCTGTGCTCCCCAACACTGCAGGACCCGGGGGCCGGAGTGGAGTTGGGGTATCCCGGGGAGTGCCCCCCCACCCCATCAGGACTCAGAATAGGAAAGAAATGCTTCGCTAGAATCAAGACTAAAACCCCTGTTTACATTCCTCCCGAGCAACGGCTCACTGCCTTCATTTTCCAGATAATTAACTATTTCTGTGGCGACTACCCTCAAAGAGAAGGGGGAGTCCCCTGGGGCCAGGCCTGACACCTGCCAGGCCCGGCGGGGCTGGGTTGAGCATGGAGCATGGCTCTGCAAAGCCAGAGAGAGCAGGAAGAGGGCGGGGAGAGCCCGGCCGGGCAGGACACCAGGACACAGGACGCACAGAGGCTGCTCCTCCTGGCAGCTACGGCCCGCAACACTGCCGAGAAAGCTGGTCACCACAAGCCCGGTGTGTCCCCGTCTCCTGAGCCCCGCGTGTCCTATGAGCCTTCCTGGGCGGGTGAAATGCAATGGAGCGAAGATCCGATCAACTCACAATTTCTATTTAAGTGATCTAAGAGTGAGGGCCGAGGAGATAGTGCAGCGGGTAGGGCCTTTGCTTTGCATGTGGCTGACCCAGGTTCAATCCCCGGCATCCCCTGTGGTCCCCTGAGCCCATCAGGAGGGAAACCTTTAGAGAGCCAGGGGTCAGCCCCGAGCACCACCAAGTATCAGCCCCCAACCAACCAGCCAACCAACCAACCAACCAACCAGCCAACCAACCAACCAACCAACCAGCCAACCAACCAACCAACCAGCCAACCAGCCAACCAACCAACCAACCAACCAACCAACCAACCAGCCAACCAACCAACCAGCCAACCAACCAGACAATCAATCAACCAGCCAACCAACCAACCAGCCAGCCAACCAACCAGCCAACCAGCCAACCAACCAGCCAGCCAACCAGCCAACCAACCAGCCAGCCAATCAACCAGCCAACCAACCAACCAACCAGCCAACCAGCCAACCAACCAGCCAGCCAACCAACCAACCAGCCAACCAACCAGCCAGCCAACCAACCAACCAGCCAACCAGCCAGCCAGCCAACCAGCCAGCCAGCCAACCAGCCAACCAACCAACCAACCAACCAAGCGCTGGAGCGAGTACTGAGGGGCCTGTCTTGCACACGGCCGGCCCTGGCTGGTCTCTGGCGCTGAGTAGGGGGCTCTGAGCACCGCCAGGACTGAACCCTGAGCACAGAACAAGCAGTAAGCCCTGAGCACTGTTGGGTGTGGCCTAAACACCCCCCACCCCCACACACTGATATTTTGTTCATGAAGCTCATGGCTGTGTGTGTGTGTGTGTGTGTGTGTTTCCCGCGGCCGTGGCCGAGTACTCACCCTTTTTCTGAATGAAGATCCGCAGCAGCGGGTTGGCCGTGGACACGGCCTTGTGGTAGTTGTCGTCATTGTTGATGGGCAGCAGGTCCCCGTGGACATCGGCGTAGCCCACCAGCACGTCCACGTTGGGGATCTTGTGCACATGCTGCAGCAGCCCGTAGAACTCCTCGAACCTGCCGGGCTTGGACCGCTCCAGCGAGAACCGGCGGAACTCGGCGCCGAACTAGACACAGAACACGGACGGTCAGCCCGCGGCCCGCTTAGCTCCCGGCCAGCGAGCCTCCCGGGCGCGTCACAGGAGGACAGATGAACAGGCCGGACACCAGCTGTCCCCAGTACCTGCCGCCCCCGCGCTGGGGACCATGGCACGATGACTCAGCTCAGATTCCCCGGGAGCCCGGACCCTCCCTTCCTGCAGAAAGCTTCAACTCCCCCCACCACGATGGGTCTGGGCCGTCGGGGCCCGGGGGAGACTGAGGCCCGAGGTTCAATCCCAGGCACCAAATA
Source organism: Sorex araneus (assembly GCF_027595985.1). Taxonomy (NCBI): domain Eukaryota; kingdom Metazoa; phylum Chordata; class Mammalia; order Eulipotyphla; family Soricidae; genus Sorex; species Sorex araneus. Next base: position 132,865,479 of record NC_073306.1, on the reverse strand, counting down.
CCAGATGCCCAGAAGCCGACGCAGGGCCCGAGTTTTCTGGCACTGAGGCCCGTACAAGGGGAGGTGTGTTTGCCAAGAAACGGGCTTGGCGAGAGCAGCAGCATCTTCACCGCGATACTCAGGGAAAAAAAAAAACAACCCAACAGCCCAGCTGTCTCTGAGCATGTCCAATTAACGCACAGGTGTTTGCACAGTGGCACAGGGACGGGCCCCGGGGACCCACAGCCCAGCCTGCCACCAACTCCTTGTGGGGCCGAGAACCACTGACCAAAGAGGTGGCAGCGCCCGGTCCCGCCCCCTCTACTCCCCTCCCCCAGGGCCAGGCCTCCCCCAGAGTCACTCCCGGGCCATGAGGAACTGGCTTCATCTGACCCGGGAGAAATGAGAGCTCCAACTTGCCCAGGGCACCGCCTGGCACTGCCTTCGGTGTGGAAACGTGAGTCCGGCTTCCCCCAGCGGCCCCCGCCCGAGGCACTGGCGGATCTGCTGGGCCCTAGGGCAGGGCCCCTCGGCCTCCACTGATTTCAGCCACTTGATTTTTCTGTTTGTTTTTGGACCACAACTGACAATGCTCAGGGCTCGCTCCCCGATCTGAGCTTAGGAATCACTCCTGGTGGTGCTCAGGGAACCAAGCGGGATGCCGGGAATCGAACCCGGGTCGGCCAAGTGCAAGGCCACCTCCCTCCCCACTGTACCACCACTCCAGTCCCCATCTTTCTTTTCCTGTGTCTGCGGTGCTGCAAGGCCAACACTTTCTTACAGAACCTCATTTACGTTCTCCCGCCACCCAGTTGCTTTCAAAATTAAGTACTTTAGAGAGCCGAGGAGGTGAAACGGGTGGGGCACGCACCCCACGTGGGCAAGACCCTGAGCTTGGCCCTGGGCAGCCCCTCCGTTGGGAGTCGCCCTGGAGCCCGGGCACGGCCGGTGGTCGGGGTCAAGTTCTGCTGGGAGAAACCCCCACGACTGCCACCGCCGTGGGCTGTGGGTCCTATAACGTAAAACTATTCACCATTCTAGGGCCGGAGAGTGCTTGCCTTGCATGCAGCTGACCCGGGTTTTCTCTCCAGCACCGCACCTGCCTCCCTGAGCCCAACCAGGAGTAAGGTCTGAGCACAGAGTCCGGAGTAAGCCCTGAGCACCGCTGGGAGTGGCCCTAAAGCCAAATTCAAAAAAAAAGAGAAGAAAAATGTGTTTTTAAGCAAATGTGCTAGACCACTAAGCTACCCTTCCCTCTGGACGGCTATTATGGATAAAAAGATTAACTATGAGGGCCTGTGGCGGAGAGCCACAGCATTTGCCTGGCAGGTGTGACGCCCAGGTTCGACTCCAACACCACAAAATGGAAAAGAAACAAGAACTACAGGAGCCGCAGACGGCCTCAGCGTGGCCCTCGAAGTCCCTGTCAGAGGAAGCCCGTGGCAAGGACCCGCAACCGTGCACACTCACAGCGGCTACAGCTTGAAGACTCAGGACTCAACACTACTTATTTATGGTTTGGGGACCACACAACTCCCGGTTTACTCCTGGCTCTGTGCTCGGGGGGACGGCACGGGGTACCGGGGTCCAACCCGGGTCGGCCGCGTGAAAGCCAAGTGCACGACCTGCTGTGCTATCGCTCCGGCCCCAGGACTCAATGCTTTTAAGTGAAACTACAATGCGCTAAAACCACCTACAAGAGCGCTAAAATGCACTAAAGTGCACCCAAAGCGGGGCCGATAAATCAAGTCAAACACATTCCTGCAGCATAAACACCAACAGGGGAGAAGGTGACTCATACCTAAGGCGCTCCAAGGCCCAGTCACACCTTCATGTTTCAAAGTAAATAAAAACTGGGTGCCGCCCTTCATATCAGGGAGCAGATGATGTTATCAAAAGTCATGGTTTCTCCTCAGTTTCTTGATTCTGGGTCGCAACTAAGCTCCCAGCGCTGCTCACTCAGTCCTGGTCTTTCCCGTCCGTCCGGGAGTCACTGGCTTCTAACAGCCGAGCCAAAGGCAGAGAGAGGGTTTCTGGGCTTTCACGGAGGCCTCTGCATGAAAATTCCACCATTATTTTTCCTCCTGCCTTAAGTGCTCTGATCAAAACAATGGGAACTTGTATGGTTTCACAGACTTGCCCTTTGCAAATGTTAGCAGAGAAAAAGAGAAATTGTTATGCTTTTTGCAGCTAAACAATAGGATTAAGAGAACTTTTTGCTACATGAAGATGGAGAAAACTCAGACCCAACCAACAGCTCCCCTTGCTGTGGACTCTGATGACCTTTTCAGCCTGGTCTGGTACAAGTGGGCGTCCAAAAAGTTTCAGACCCCTCGCTTCGCCTGGTCCCCACTGGTTCATTCAGCAAATGCAAACTCCTTTTAACAGTCTGTTTGCTTATGAAAAATAATTAGGAAATGTACAGCGGTGCCAAGGTTAAGGGACACCACCTAGATTATTGATTAAGAACTTTCCCCGCTGGAGAGACCAAAAGATAAATCAGTTACCAAGGAAAAGTCACGTGGCAAACTGGTATCACAATTGGAACTAGTTCCATTTGCATTACCCAGTATTCTGATTAGCTGCCACCATTTTTCCCCTTTCTGGAGCAAAGATAATCAAGTCCACGGGGTGGTTCTGGAGCTAGAAGTCTGGAAGCATCTTGTTGTGGTTACGCTTAGAGATCAGCTGGGTGAAAAACAAAACCAAAGGAAACCTGCTGGGCTGCGGCAGATAACATGTAGCAGGGCAAAGAAACACTGTTGCCAAATTACTCTCACTTCTTTTATAAATGGTTAAAATGACAAGTGTTGGGGGGGGGGCAGAGTGATAGTACAGTAAGTAGGGAGTTGCCTTCCAGGCAGGCCCACGGGGGTTCCAGTCCCAGCATCCCATATGGTTCCCTGAGCACCGCCAGGAGAGGAGAGAAAAAAAAAAAGATGCCAAGTGTTTAATTTAATCCCTTAAAGGTGAACGTATCCATAAAAATCCTTTTTTTTTTTTTCTTTTTTGGGTCACACCCAGCGATGCACAGGGCTTACTCCTGGCTTTGCACTCGGGAATTACTCCTGGCAGTGCTCGGGGGACCCTATGGGATGCTGGGAATCGAATCCGGGTTGGCCGTGTGCAAGGCAAACGCCCTCCCCACTGTGCTATCACTCCAGCCCCCATAAAATCCATTTCAACAGTTTACTGTACCGACTGCCTCCCCATTCCCGAAGGGACTCAGAGCTCCGGGACCCCACAGCAAGGGATGGACAGGTACATATATAAGCTACACCCCAGGCCTGAGCCCGGGACAGATCGCAGATCAGTTGACAGGAGGGTAGGACAGGCAGAGAGCCTGAAATTCCAGTCCCCGAGTGCTGGAGGCTCGCGAGTCCCAGAAACCACTAGAAGCTCCTGTATTTACCCACGCGCTCATCCCTTGCTTTTTCCTATGATAAAACATTAAAGAACTGCTCCGAAGATTAGGACCACAAATTGAACTTTCGAGATTACGTAACATCCCAAGTGCTTTGCTTTCTCTAACCTCAACTCCCACAAAACCCAACTAGATTTAGAACAGAAAAGGCTGCGAGAAGGTTCAGGGGCTGGGCACGGAGCGCCGGCTGCCAGCAGCATCTTCCACCCATCAGGACAGTTCAAACAGGCCACTTCAATCAGCCAGGGAGGTCTGGGGGAGGACGGGGGAAGAGCCTTTTCCTTAAACTGCTACAATTACCTTTGTAATCTTCCAAAACAGGTTTCTGATTGCCGTTCACAATAGGAACCCGGCAGCAAGCTAACATTTTCAAGGGATGTTTAAAATGAACGTATGGACATACTCTAGCTATGATCTCACGGCTGCTCACAGAACTTTGCTTATCAACTTCAGATAATAAAAACCATTCTACCCATGACTCAGAGCTCTCGGACTCTCCTGAACTCCAAATCCCTCCTGGCCTGGCCACTCTCCCACCGGCTGGCTCTTCCATTCAATGGTCATTATTATCTGTTGACATCGCTCCTCCTGTGTGTTTTCATCTTCCCAAGCTTATTTTAAATGTTCTTCGGGTCGAGCCTTTTGTATTCCAGAAAGCCTCGAGATTATTGTATAAGAAAGGGCTCAAGGGTTTGCTGCAGAAGCAGAGCTTTGGCAAAGTTAGGACCCTTTTTGAGCTTGGTCTTGGAGAAGCGGAGATTAGCTGAGCGCCTGTTGGCTTTTCGGTTTACGGAACGTTTGCTGCAAATACTCTCCTCACTGCCGATCTCCCTCCAATTCCGCCTCAAAGCTCTCTGGGGAAGGCGTTCCCGGACTCGCCCGACAGTCCCCTGGCTCCGGGGCCGGCGGCTGCCTCACCATGCCAGGCGGACCCCCCCACCCCCCACCCAAGGCCCGTAATCACCAGCAGCCTGGCGTGCCATGGGTCAAGAGTGGAAAAACCACTTGATGTGGAAAGGGTATCGTGATGGAATGAGAAGAGCGGCAGCCAGACGCAAACCTGTCGAGTGCCCCTCGAAGGTAAGGCGATCCTGCTCATTTCATAGATTAAATGCATACCAGGGCGGGCGCTGGAAAAATCCCGAGCAGGAAGCACAGCGAACTTGCAACCGCGCCGGAGTTCCCCGGGCTCCGTCCTTCACCCAAGGCACCCGGGGGCCGCGGATTATACGGTGACAACGGGTGCCCAGACCCTTTGGACCCAGCGGCCGGGAGGCAGAGCTCCCCCCCAACCCCCCGACCTTCCGTGCCCCGCTGCGCCCCCCGCGCCTCCCGCCCTCGGGGAAACCGTAGCCCTCCCTCCCACTCCTGCAGAGGAATGAGATCCGAGCGAGGAGATGAAGTGCTCCCCGGGGCCCGGGGCAGACGCGGGGCCCGGCCCCGGTCACCTCCCGCGTCCTGCCCGCGCCTCCCGCGCCCCGGAGCCCGGGGCTGCAGCCCCCCGACCCCCCGCCCGGCCCGCGCCCGCGCGCACCTTGCTCTTCACCTCCATGGTGCCCAGGCAGCCGCTGCCCGGCCCGTGCCGGTGGCTGCGGTTCATGCTGCGGCCGGGCCCGCGGCGGCCTCCTCGGCCCGGGCCGCCCTGGGGGAGCGCGGGGAGCGGGCGCGCGCGGCGGGCGCGGCGCCTCCTCCAGGCACCTGCGCGGCGGCTGCTCGCGCGGCGGGGCCCGCGGTCCGACTGCGGCGGCCTCGCTCCCTCCCTCCCTCCGGGTCTCGGCGGGGGCCGCGGCGGAGGCGGAGGAGGGGGCGGAGCAGCGGGGACGGGCTCTCCGGCAGGGGCCGACCGCCTCCCCCGCGAGCCCGCGCGCGCGTGCACCGGGGCGGCGCGTGCGCGCGCTCACCTGCAGCCCGGGCGGCCGGCGCGGAGGCTCACGCTCCGCCCACACCCAATCGGAAGCGCGCACCTGCGCTCGCCGTGCCAACCAATGGGCGCGCGAGTCGCGCGGCGCGGAGGCGGGCCCTCTGAGCCACGACCCCGCCCACCGACGCGCGATTGGCCAGGCTCTGGGAGGGAGGGGCGGGATCACCTGCAGCCCAGGGCGCCTCTCTGGACCCCGCCGGAGCGCTGAAGCGCGCATGCGCGCGCGCCGGAGTTTCCGCCCGCGCCGGCCGGCCGGAAGCGCGAGCGCACCTGGAGGACAGCGGGCACGGGCCTCCGCCTGCGCACGCGCGGGCAGGGGTGCGCGCTGCCTCGGGACTTTCCGAGGCGCGGTGGTACCGGCAGGTGCCCGCGACGTCCCTCCCGGTTTCCACTCTGCGTTCCCGGCCGCTACCCATGTGCGGGTTTGGGCGTCAGGCTGCAACTCCGGTTACGCATTTTTTTTTTTTGCATGTTGTTTTTTCTTTTTGGGTCACACCCGGCGATGCTCAGGGGTTACTCCTGGCCCTGCACTCAGGAATTACTCCTGGCGGTGCTTGGGGGACCCTATGGGATGCTGGGAATCGAACCCGGTTGGCCACGTGCAAGGCAAACGCCCTCCCTGCTGTGCTATCGCTCCAGCCCCTGGTTGCGCATTTTTAAGTTTTCCCCCTTCTGCAAGAGTTTTGCTTTGCTCTTTTGGGGGGAGAACCCCTGGCCTGTTTGTGATAAGAGATAAGACGTCGGGTGGGCAGCTTTCGGGGAGAGAGGGGGAGAGAGGCGGGGGGACCCGTCCAGGCGCCCCTCCCCGAGGGCTTCTCGTGTTTGTCGTTCATTTTTCTTTCTTTCTTGGTGACCTCTAATGCCCGTGTCCCTCTTCCGCCAGCTTTTTCTTGGCCGCGGGCTGTTTCCATCACCAATCCCAGTCTCGGGTGTGTTTGTTTCCCGAGTGACGGGGCGGTGCCCCTGCAAACCGGCTGAATCCTCTCCGGATCCTCGCCCCCACCCCGGGGTGGGGTTCTCCCAAGGCCCCCATTCTGCGGGACTCCCTACCCTGCACCCCTCCTTATTGGTGGCTGTGGCAGACCCAGAAAGAAGGCCTCCCTTCTTTCTGGGCTGTTATGTAAGTCTGGGGTGAAAGGTCAGGAAGGCAGAGGTCACACCAGCTCGGGGCCGGATACCTGCCCTCCCCCCCCCCCCCCCCGCAGGAACCGATGTGAAAAGGGGGCATGAGAGGGGGTGGAGCGGGGTAGTGTGGTTTGTGCTGACTTTGCCCCACCTGGGTTCACCTGTGAGAAGCACATCTTTCCCCAGGGGCGTTTCCGGTTTCCTAAATATTCGGGGCTGGAGGGGGTTCGAGTTTTCTTGTTATTTGGGGCAGCAGGATACCATCACCAGCTGAAGAAGAATTCACCTGTGCCAAAAATGCCTATGGAGTGACACCAGCTGAGCTGGAAATAAGCGGGGTGCTGGGCTGGGAGCCCTGCTGCTCTCAGAATCCCTGCACACGCCCTAAAGCCTAGGTTAGGAGGGGCCTTGGGAGGCGGGGTGGGGGAGGGTGACCCCCGGGTGGGATCAGGGCCAGAGAGCATTGACTGCAACTCTCCTCCCAGTAACTCCGTAAATCACGGCTCTTCAGGATGCGGGAACAAAACAAGACTGCCTTGCCTCTCTGTGTCAGGTGCTCAAGACTCATCCCGGGAGAAGCAAAACATGCACGAAACTCAGACGTCACCGGATGACGCTGTCACCCGGTGACGCCACCACCCGCAGTTCTTTCTAGAAAGCCGCCGTGTCACCGATCAATCGGGGGTGAGAAGAACGGGTTGTGACATCTTCTGGGTGGGGCATTCCTGGTGGCCTGGAGCACCCTGGAGGGAGGAAGGTCTCGGGGGACGCCCCTGGCCTGCTGTCATTCCTCTGCTCCCCGGTGGGCAGGGCCATGCCGTGGGCACGTGTGAGCAATGCTGTGGGCACCGATTTATCAGGTTGTCTGGAAGAGGAAGTCCCCGGGTGCCAGCGCACCTGTGTGGGCCTGACATTCCTGGAGCCGTCGTCACGTCCGTCCTCCCTCCCCTGCCCTCCCCTGCCCGGGGGTGGCCGCCCTCTTGACTTGGACTTTCTCCTTTCTCGAAGTGGGGCCGCCCGGCGCTTCCTGGATCTTCTAAGAGGATTTTGCTCGGAGGCCTGAGTCACCGGAGAGCCTGGGCCGTGGCAGGAATGTGACCGCGGCTCCATCTCGACAAAGGCAGGCGAGGCCGCCAGCCCTCCACGCTGGCTTCCTCCCTGCCTCTTGGGGTGGGGGGGGCTTATGGGTTACACTGTGCTTGAGGGGCACAAACCCCCAGGAATGGCACCAAGAAAAGCTTAGATTCCTCCCCCCACTCTGTCCCTGTTCCTGTCCCTGTCTCTGTCCCTGTCTCTCCCCCTTCTCTCTTTTGTATTTTTTTCCAGCGGGCTGGGGGGAGGGGAGAGGCACACCCAGCAGTGCTCAGGGCCCTGGTTCTGCACTCAGGGGTCATTCCTGGCGGGGCTGGGGGCTGCACGCAGGGCAGGCGCCCTCCCCGCTGTCCTGTCTTTCCGGCCCCGAGATTCCTGTTTCTTAGTGCGAGGACTGGACCCTAATCTTATTTCTCTCCATCATCCCTCCCCGCCCCCAAATCCTCCAGCCAAAGCTGATAAGACGCTGTGCGCAATGAGAAGCTAGTTCCAGGCCGGGGGAGAAGGTGTACTCATGAATTAGGGAGATAAGGAGGGCGGGTGGAGGGCACGGGCTCCAGAAATTACAGGGTCACAGAGTCATTAGTTGGAAGGGGGGCGGGGGGGGGGGGGGCTGGAGAGCAGCCGCCCACAGCTGCTGGCGGCTCCCTGCTCTTGCACACCCAACCCCGCGAGGTGCCGTTTCTGTCTCTCCCCCCTTAGACCTGTCAGGTGAGAGTTCACCCGAGAGTGTGGTTGTGCCTGGGGTGAGGTGGGGGTATTTGTTGTTTTCAAACATAGTTTTATAGATGCACAGCAAGAAAGTAAGAGAGAAGAGAGAAAGAAAAAGGCAGGAATAAGAAAGGGAGATGAGAGGCTGGAGCAATAGCACAGCGGGTAGGGCGTTTGCCTTGCACGTGGCCGACCCGGGTTTGAATCCCAGCATCCCATATGGTCCCCTGAGCACCGCCAGGGGTAATTCCTGAGTGCAAAGCCAGGAGTAACCCCTGTGCATCGCCAGGTGTGACCCAAAAAGCAAAAAAAAAAAAAGGGAGATGAAAGAAAGGCGCCAAGGGGGAGACAGAGAGAGGAGAGAGAGAGGGGGGAGAGAGAGGGAGAGGTGAGAAGAGCGAGAGTGAGAGGAGAGGGAGAGAAAGAAAGAGGGAGGGGGAGAGAGAGAGGGAGAGGGAGAGAGCGGAGGGCCAAGATATCTCATGTAATGGTGAGATTTTTATTTTTTCCTCTAAGAAGATTCTCTTGCTGGGGCCAGAGAGGTAACGCAGTGCAGGGGTGAATCACTTGCCTCACACGGTTTGACCTGGGTTCAATTCCTGGCACCCAGGTGCCGCCACAGATGAGTCCAGAGCACAGAGCCAGAAATAAGCTGTGAACACCACTCGGCGAGGTCCAGCCCCCCCCACCCCGCCACGCACAAAAAGGAAAAATAAAGTTCCCTCCCAGCCCTCTTTCTCCTTGGCTGCCCAACTTTCAGATCTGAGGGTTAATGATTCTTCGAGACAGAGGTGAAGAGTGTATTCATGAGTCTCCGACTACTCACTGAGGCCGTCTAAGCCGTTTTGCAGAGGTGGAATCAAGTCACATGGCCTGCCTTCTGGTTAATCGCTCAGAGCACCGGGCCTCTGTGGGGGCGGGCAGGGCTCTGGGCCTGGGAAGCCAGGAAGAGAAATTAGCTCCAGTGACCTTTAAGAGGCCCGCTCAGGCAAAGGCCCATCTGGACTCCAGTGGGCAAGACGCTTTCCTTACTCGCAACTGACCCCTGGCACCCCGGATAGTGTTCCAAGCCCCACCAGGAGTCAGCCCTGAGCACAGAACTGGGAGTCAGCCCTGAGCACCGAACCAGGAGTCGGCCCTGAGCACAGAGCCGGGAGTCAGCCCTGAGCACTGCCGTTGTGGCCTAAAAAACAAAAGCCCATGGTGAGACAAGGACCAGGTCACCTTCTGTCCTCCCGCCTCCCTGAGACTCCTTCTCTCCATCTGTCACTGCAGAGACCGGATGGAACCATCCCTGCGGCGCTGTCCAGCCCCCGGCCTGCCCAGTGTGGGCGAGTGAGGGGATGGACCCTCCTTTGACCTGGCCGGAAGTGCGGACGGGAAGGACCCTGGTCGGGGGGCAGGGCGTGGCTCTCCGCGGAGAGATTCAGCTCTGCTCGTTGGTAGAGGTGACGGTCTCTGACCGTTTGGAGGCTCCTGCCCGGAGCCAGCACTGGTGTTCCCGGGGACCGTCCCCTTTTTTATTAGGGACGTCGGTGCCAGGTCAGCCGCTGGGCCTTCCTTCTGGGCTCAGTGCGTTTCAGTGGCCGCTGTTGTTTCAGGGCCCTGCTGGCTGATGGCATCCATCCATTCCATTTTTTTTTCTTCCTGTTTTGGGGTCACATGCAGCGATACTCGGGGGTTACTCCTGGCTCTGCTCTCAGAAGTCACACCTGGCAGTGCTAGAGGGAACGCACAGGACGCTGGGGATTGACGCGTGCGAGGCAAACGCACTACCCGCTGGGCCATCCTTCCGGCCCCTGGTGAGACAGTTCCTTGGCCTGTCCCAGAGCCTCGAGTTTCTCTTCCCAGCACACAGGTGACAGAGCACATCTCCTTTTGGGAACCGGCTGAGAAGCTTTATGGGCACCTCTGTGACCCTCTCTGCCGGGTGAATGTTCCTGGCTAATCCTGCAGCCCATCATGACTTTAAGTTTCTTTTTTTCTTTTCTTTTTTATTTTTTGCTTTTGGGTCACATCCAGTGATGCTCAGGGGTACCTCCTGGCTCTGCACTCCGGAATGACTCCTGGCGGTGCTTGGGGGATCCTAGGGGATGCCAGGGATTGAACCCAGGTTGGCTGTGTGCAAGGCAAATGCCCTTCCTGCTGTGCTATCGCTCCGATCCAACTTTAAGGTTCTTGCAATAAAACAGAAACGGGTACCGCATCCTTCACCGTGAGCACGGCTGAGTGGCTGAGGCCGGGGACCGAGAGCGTCTCTATTCTAATCCTGCTGCTGCCATTTCCGGGCTGTGTGACCTTGCTGGGGTTTGTAACCTCGCTGAGCCTCTGTTTTAATGTCAGTAAAAAGATTGGACTCTCTTCTTTCCTGCCCAGCGCCCTCAGGGGAGAGCCCTGGGAGAGGAAGGACGCCGAGTGTTCCTGCTTATTGTCATTAGTGCTGTCTAATTATTTTATTTCCTATTCCATAATAGGATTCATTAATGTCGTTTCTCTTTATTGTTGTTGTGGCGGTGTGGACCCCACGCAGTGTTATGCTGGGGGCTACCGGAGCCACACCTCGCGGTACTGGGGGCTGCGGGGTGGGGCCGGGGGGTCTGTTATTAGGAGATTGTACCCAGGGTCCCACACATGCGAGGCGTCCGGGCTGCACGTGGGCACATCTGCAGGGCAATGGATATTTCTTTTCTTTTCTACTTATTTTTCTTTTGGGGGTCACATCCCACGATGCTCAGGGGTTGCTCCTGGCTCTGCACTCAGGAATCACTCCTGGCGGTGCTCCAGGAACCACATGGGACGCCGAGGATCGAACTTGGGTTGGCTGCATGCAAAGCAAGCGCCCTCCCCGCTGTCCTATTTCTGGCCCCGCAATGTGTATTTCTATGGCTCTGGAGCGCGTATATTACATTGTACTGGGGCCGGTGTGAGTACAGTGGGGAGGGTGCTTGCCCTCCACCCGGCCGACTCGGGTTCAATCCCCAGCATCCCTTCTGGTTCCCCAAGTCCACTGGGAGTGGGGCTGTAGCGATAGCACAGCAGGTAAGGCGTTTGCCTTGCACAGGCCGACCCGGGTTCGATTCCCAGCATCCCATCTGGTCCCCCGGCACCGCCAGGAGTAATGCCTGTGCAACGCCCGGGTGTGACCCAAAAAGCAAAAACAAACAAACAAACAAACAAAACCAAGTCCACCAGGAGTAATCCCTGAGCACTGCCAGGTGAGCTCCCCTCCACACAGAAAAAGAGGGAAGACGGGATTTCTAATATCAGGCCTTCCCAGAGAGTGGTATATCCCTCCCTGTGGGAGGGGTTGGGCCAGTGTGGGGTGCAGACTCCAGGCAATTAGAACTGCACCTTCTTGTGTTTGCTTAGGCAGGTAAATTTCCAGGGGTGCCGTGTGATTTGTTTGTTTGTTTTGCTGTCACAACTGGTGATGCTCAGGGGTTCCTCCTGGCTCTGCACTCGGGAATTACACGTAGCAGTGCTCGGGGACCACACAGGATGCCAGAGGTGGAACCCAGGTCGGCTGCATGCAGGCAAGTGCCCTACCTTCGTACTATCGCTGCAATCTGATTTTTTTTTTTTTTTTGGTGGAGGGGGCCGTAAGCCGGGCGGCCAGGGAGCCTGGCGGACATGGCAGCTGGATCTGACGAAGAATCTGAAGAATCCGAGGAACTGTGGGGCCGGAGCTAGAGGCCAGGGCTTAAGGCTCCTGCCTCCAAGGCAGCAGATGGACCCTGGCTAGATTACCGGCACCACACGGTCCCCGGAGCCCACCAGGGGAGATCCCTGAGCACCGAGCCAGGAGTCGGCCCTGAGCACGGATGGATGTGGCCCTAAAAATAAACTCGCGTAAAACTCGGCAGGGATATAAACTAGAGTAAATCTCAGCAGGCGGCAGGGATGGCTGCTCGGGAACGGAGTGGGGGGGGGGTTCTCCTGTTTCCCTGGTGGGGGTGCAGCCTCCCGGGTCAGGCTCAGTGAGGGCCGGGGGGATTAGGGAGATAAAGCGCCCGCGTGCCCAGCACACAGCTCGGCCGGCCGGAGACGCCAGCTGCTCTGGGCAGCCGTTCCTCAGGGCCGAGCCCCTGTGGGAGGGGGACTCGAGGGGGGGGTGCGTAAGGAGGGGATGACTCAGCCCGGGGCGGGGGTCTGGAGTGTCTCACGGGTGAGGTGCCGCCCGGCAGAGGAATGAGTGGGAGTTGGCTGGACGCATGATGGGGGCAGCGTTCCGGGGAGCTGGCGCTGAGCTGGCAGGGGGGTGGGGAGTGGGGGCCGTGGGGGGGGCCCGTGGGGGTGGGGAGCGAGTGAGGGCAGAGGGCGGAGGGATCCCCAGGCTGGCCAGGTGCCCTCTCTGGCTGGGCACCCGGGGCGGGAAGCACTCAGAGGGGCTGAAGGCCGGGGGCCACAGACTCCTCCCCCAGGGCCGGGGAGGGGCGGGGAGGGCCAGGGAGGGGGCGCTGGCACCTGGCCGGCAGGTAAGGGAGTCTGGGGCGAGGTGAGATTAGGGCCCATGAGTGGCGCAGCCAGAGGGACCCAGCCCGGAGGAGGCTGGCCGTGGTGCCCCAGGCGCAGGGGACAGACCGGATCCTTACTGGGTGTCAGGACACACCCCGAGGAGACAGCGTCGGCAGGGACGGGCAGCGTCCCACACCCCCCGCGCTGGGACCCTGGCCACAGGCCGGCCCTGCTCTGCTCAGACTGCACCGCGTGGGGCTGGCGGCCTTTGAAGAGACGCTGGACCCTTTGCCATGGTATTTCCTGCTCTTTAAATGCTGGCAAGTGATCTGACAGACTGTGTGTGCACATCTATGCGTGCCAGGTCAGATGAGGTCAATGTGCGCATGTGTGTGCATGTGTGTGTGCACATGTGTGTATATGTGAGGTCAGACGAAGTATTCTCAGTACATGTGTTTGCGTATGTGTGTACATGTGTGTGCACATGTGGGCATATGAGATCAGATGAAGTTAATGAAATATTCTCAGTGTGTGTGCTTGCGCATGCGTGTGTATGTGTGTGTATGTATGTTTGCACATGTGTGCACATGTGTGTATCCATGCATGTACATGTGTGTGTGTGTGTGTGTGTGTGAGGAGGTCAGATGAAGTGTTCTCAGTGGGAGCTGGAGGGACTCTGGTGGGCGGGAGGCGGGGGTGAGGGCAGGCGGGGGCCCGAGGCTGTTGGTGGCAGTTGGGGTTTTCACCCTGACTTCACTGAGGCGTCTCTGGAGAGTGGGAAATGGAACCTATGTTTCTCTTAAGGCGAGAGTCATGAAAAGGCCTCTGGGAAAGGGGTTCCCGGGTGCTGGGGCGAGCCTGGGGCGTCCAGCGTGCGGTGACTGAGCCCCAGCCTGACCTGTCTCGCTGGCCCTGAGCCACAGTCTCTGGTGGGTGGACGGGGCCACACCTGACAGTGCTCAGGGCTCAGCCCCGGTGGTTTTGGGGGGACAGTCGCACGTAGGGCAGGCAGACTCACCCCTGCCCCGTCTCTGGCCCTGATCGCTGCCAGGTCTTATCTGGAAGCCAGCTCGGCCCCTAGGGGCCCGGGGATGAGAATCCGAGCGGGTGCTTATTAAAAATGCAGATTCCAAGGGGATCCCGGCTCTGCAGGTCTGGATGGGGCTCCGGGAGCCTATAATTCCGACTCTCGCCCGTGGGCGTCTCACAGAGCAAGTGGGAGAAATGCTGACGAAAGCGTCTGGGGTCACTGCAGGGCCAGGGCCCTGGGGGACCCGGCGGGTGGTGTTGGAGGAGGGCAGGTCTGCAGGAGACGCGGGGACATGCCTGGCGGTGCCGGAGTCATGGCACAGCAGGGGGGGCGTTCACCTTGCACCTGGCTGGCCCGGGTTCGATCCCCGGCATCCCATAGGGTTCCCTGGGCGCACCGCCAGAATAATCCCTGAGAGCAGAGCCAGGAGGAACCCTGAGCATCGCCGGGTGTGGCCCACGGACAAGCAAAAACCCCACCCCCCATATTCTATAGAAGATTCGAGGCTTCTGCTCGTGACTGGAACTGCGCCCGCTCCCGCCCGAGCCCTCCAGGGGAAGGGTCAGCTAAGGACCAGGTCACGAGCCGTGTCTTCTAGAGACGTCCAGAAACACAAAACCCTCCTGGACGTCCGCCCCGAACCCCCGGTCTCCGATCAGAACTGCCCGGGGTTTTTTCTCAGGCAGACGGAGTCCAGCCCTCTGTGTGTGTGTGTGTGTTTTGGTGGGGGGGTAGGGGGGAGCTTCCACAGAGCGTGGGGACTTAGCATGACTTAGCCAGGGCCAGCAGGAGGCTGGGGGGGAGGTCCCCCGTCACCCCCTGGAAATATCTCAGAGCTGAACGATGTCATTGTTTTTTAATATAAAGACACGCCAGGTTTATGTAGAATTACACCAATGATGAGAGGCTTGAGAACAGTCACCGCCGTCGTGAGCTCGGCTGCAGAAGTGCAGTAAGGCCCAGGGCTGCCGTGGGGTGCTGGGGTGCTGAGTGCCCCGCTGGCGGAGTGGGGGCCTCCTCCGAGTCTGGGCTGGCGCTGAGAGTGGCCCCTGTCCACGCTGTGGCATGTGGCAAGTGTCCAGTCGTGAGCACCCAGGTTTCTGCGTTTCTGCCTTGGCTGTGATCACGGAGCCAGGGACAAGACTCACTGTGTCTTTTTTTTTTTTTTTTTTGAGTCACACCAGGATTGCACTCAGGAGTCACTCCTGGCAGTGCTTGGGGACCCTGTGGGATGCCGGGGACCGAACCCAGATTGGCTCTGGCTGGACTCCCAGGGCCCGCGGCTGGAGCGAACCTCTTTCTTGGCTCCTTTGGACCCTCATCTCCCACCTGGCCTCCAGCTTCTGATGTTTCCTATTAAGAGACAGAGGGGGAGGGGCAGTGGTCTGCTGCGAAGATGCCCCCCAAAGGCCCGAGACAGAGGACGCCAGGACGGCAGAGGGGCGGGCGCCTGCCCTGTGCGTGGCTGACCCAGGGTCGATCCCTGGCACCACCCGGAGCCCGGCCGGGAGTGATCCGGGAGCACAGAGCCATGAGTACCCAGAGCCCCACGGGGCGTGGTCCCCAAACAACAAACAAACAACAACAGAAAGAATATCCTGCCGGTGCGTGTGAGCTGCGGGGTCCCTGCCCTGTCCTGCTAGCGTCTGGGGGAGTCGCGTTCCCTTCCCGGGCTGTTTACCTTAGCCGCCACGCCAGCTCCCTTCTGTCACTGCAAACAGTGAATTTGCTTTGGATTTTGGGCCACACCCGCTGGTGCTTGCTGGCTCAGCTGGGGGCAAGGGGTGGGGTGGGAGATGGAGGCTGCCCTCCCTTCCCGCCCTCTGCCCATCTCCCCAGGACTGAATGTTGCTTTTTGTTTTTTTTCCCACTGGCTGCTTTTCCTCTGCCAGTTTCCTGATTGGGGGGGCGGGTCTGGGGGCGTGTCGGGGCTTCTCTGCTTCAGCTTTAAGATTGTGATACCGGTGAGCTGGGCTGGGGTCAGGGCTTAAGGTGTTGGCCCTGCCTGTGGCCAGGACCATTCCGCCTCCGAGAACCCCCTAGAGTCCCCCCTCCCCCCTCCTCCCCACCAAGCCCTGCCAGAGGCGAGCCCTGAGCACAGAGCCGGGAGTCAGCCCTGACAGGTGTGGCCCTGAACCCCACTCCTCACTCCCTGAGAGACCCTGGGCCCATTTCCAGGGCTATCCCGGACACACGCCTCAGTGCGGGGTGGGGGGAGAGTTTTGCAGGAGCAGAAGGGCCTGGTCACGTGGGTGTGATGAAAAGAGCCTCGAACCCGAACCCCGGGGAAGGGGCCAGAGAGCTCAGCGGGTCACTCGGCAGGAGACCCAGGTGTGCCCCCAGGCATACTCGGGTGTGGTCCCCAAACAAACAAAATTCCAGCCTGCTGCCTCTTTTTTTTTTTTTTCAAGTGGTCAGATTGTTATTTTTCCCCTTTAAAAAAATTATTATTATTATTATTGTTTTAATTTTTTATTAGTGAATCACCATGAGGTACAGTTACAAACTTATGAATATTTATTATTTTTTAATTGAATCACCATGAGGTACGGTTGCAAGCTTTTATGTTTGAGTTTCAGTCACACAATGATCGAACACCCACCCCTCCACCCGTGCACATCCTCCACCACCAACGTCCCCAGTGTCCCCCCTCCCTCCCTCCCCCTGCCTCCATGGCAGACAATGTCCCCCACACTCTCTACCTTGGGGCCTCATGGTTTGCAGTACAGACACTGAGAGGCCGTCACGTTTGGTCCTTGATCTACTTTCCGCACACACCTCCCATCCCGACCGACTCCTCCAGCCATCATGGTCTCAGTGCTCCCTCCCCTCTCCCAGCTGCTTCTCCCCCGGCTCATGAGGCAGCTTCCCGCTATGGATCAGCCTTCCTGGCCCTGGCGTCTGCTGTCCTTGGGTGTCCGTCTCATGTGATGTTACTGTATATTCCACAAATGTGTGCGGTCACTCTACGCTGCTGCCTCATTTTCCCCGTCGAAAGGTCCTTCAGGGGCTGGAGCGACAGCACAGCGGGGAGGGCGTTTGCCTTGCATGCGGCCGACCCGGGTTCGATTCCCAGCATCCCATAGGGTCCCCCGAGCACCGCCAGGAGTAATTCCTGAGTGCAGAGCCAGGAGTGACCCCTGAGCATCGCCGGGTGTGACCCAAAAAGCAAAAACAAACAAACAAACAAAAAGTCCTTCAGGGTGCGGGATGCAGCTGGAGATGGCCCAGGCCGGGCTCTGAGCATCGCTGGCCCTGGGGCAGCCCCAGAGCCCCAGCCACCCAGACGGGCCTTGCAGACTCAGTGCCCAGAGCACTGGACAGGCTCAAAAGTGGTAAGTAGCCTCCCCGGTAAGAAGTGCAGCGTCTCGCCCAGGAGGGGGCACCCCTCTCCCCGCCTGCGGGCTCCTGGCCGGCCCAGTCGGGCAGTGGCTGATGCCGGCATGCGACTTCCTCATCCCCGGCCAGCACAGGAGGGCGAGGAGGCCGAAGCAGGCGTTTGCCTGGCGTGCGGCTGACCCAGGTTCGATTCCCAGCATCCCATAAGGTCCCCCGCGCACCGCCAGGAGTGATTCCCAAGTGCAGAGCCAGGAGGGACCCCTGAGCACCGCTGGGGGTGAGCCAGCACAGGTGGGTGGGCCGCCCGCGCCACGTCCCCTCTTGGCTGCCCAGCACATGCGCGCCCGGTTCCCTGAGGCTGTCTCGTGATGTGGACATTCCCGTCATCACCCTGTGTCAGGGCGCACTCTGCCGCGGTGGGTGTTTCTCCGGTGGGTGCCCACGGGCGAGTGGGGGCAGGAGGGAACTCCACACAGAGCTGGGTGCTGCTGGCAGTGACCTCTGAGCACTAAGCTAGGAGTTGCCCCTGAGCACTGCCAGGTGAGACCCTCCAACCAAACAAAAGTAAACACAGAAAACAAATTAATTATTTTTTTGGGGGGGTCACACCTGGCAATGAGCAGGGGTTACTCCTGACTCTGCACTCAGAAATTACTCCTGGCGGTCAGTGCTCAGGGGACCACATGGGACCGCAGGGATCCAACCCGAATCGGCCGCATGCAAGGCCAGCGCCCTACTCCCGGGACTATCGCCCCAGCCCCAGTAACAAATACTTTTTTTTTTTTCCTTTTTGGGTCACATGTGGCCGTGCACAGGGGTTACTCCTGGCTCTGCACTCAGGAGTCACTCCTGGCAGTGCTCAGGGGACCCTATGGGATGCTGGGGATTGAACCCAGGTCAGCTGTGTGCAAGGCAAACGCCCTCCCCTGCTGTGCTATTGCTCCAGCCCTACAAATACATTTTCTTTTTAAGTGGGCCAAATTGCTGTCTCACCTCCTCTTCTCTCCTCCCTCCTCTCCCTCCACTCCTTCCCCTCCCCGCCCCTCCCCTGGGGTGCTGGGGGCTATTCTTGGCTCTAGCGCAGCAGCGACCCCTGGTGGTGCTCGGGTGACCATATCCGGTTCTGGAATCAAACTGGAGTCGGCTGCTCCAACCCGGTGCCTTCACCCCTGCACTGTCTCTCCCTCCCCACGCCAGAGGGAAAGCAGGAGAGAGTGCCTCCACCCCAGCCGTCTTTCGCAGGCCGAAAAGAGGCTGAAAGGGGGACAGACTTGATCAGGGTCACTCTCAAATTCAAAACAGAGCCCCCCACAGCCTCTGGCTGCCCCTCCGGTCTCAGTGTTTGTTCCCCTCTGCCAGCCCCGTGGCCTGGGCTGAGGGGACAGAGCCACACAGAGCCAGGCAGGGCACCGTGGGAACGTGACTCTGGCTTTGAGACTGCATCTTTTTGGGGCTGCAGTGATAGTACAGCGGGGAGGGCATGTGCCTTGCACACAGCCGGGCGACTCAAGTTCAATCCCCGGCATCCCATAGGGTCTCCCGAGCACCGCCAGGAGTCATTCCTGAGTGCAGAGCCAGGGGGAACCCCTGAGCATTGCTGGGTGTGGCCCCAAAAGAAAAAAACACTACATTTTTTGTTTTGGGGGGATCTGGGGGCAGGGGGGCTTCAGGGGAGGTGGCCACACACACGAATCCCAGACTTACTCCTGGCTCTGCAGGCAGGAACTACTCTTGGTCAGGCTTGGGTGGGGGGTCACACGGGATCCGGGGATGACTCAGCTTAGCCGCGTGCCAGGCAGACCCCCTCCCCGCTGTGCCCTCTCCAGCCCCTAAGACAGTGTCTGAAGTCCTGACACAAGGGACTGTCTCGGGGTGTCCTCGCAGCTCCCAGGGTCCGAGTCACCGGGAGCGCTGGGAGGGCAGTGACTCAGCTGCACGCTTGGCCCTGGGGCACCGCGAGGAGTGACCCCTGAGCCCCCCAAACAGCCAAACTAACTCCGCTCCCCTCCAGGTCTGTTTTCCCCGGGCCCCGGCTTCCCACCCGTCATCTCTCCCGGCGTCCTGGCAAGGATGAGGCGGGGGGAGGCTGCGCCCGGCGGGGCGGGCGCGGCGCTCGGGCTGTGCCCGCGGTGTCCGGCAGAGGGCGCCGTCTGCGCCGCGCCCGGCCCGCCCGGCACCCCAGGGGCCTCCCAGCTCAGCTGCGTCCGAGCTCAGAGTCTTTCCCGCCCCCCGCGGCCCAGAGGGTCAGCTAAGGACGCGAAGTGGCCACGCGCACAGACTCCTCCACACTCGCGTCTCCGCACGCCCCAGCGGCGCCGGGGACCCCGCGGGCCGGGTGGGCGCTCTGAGCTGCTCCTCGCCAGCAGCCTGGAGGGTTCCGTCCCCTCTCTGGCCGCCCGGGACCCCCGCCGCGCGTGGGGAGGGGGACGCGCTGCCCTACTCTGTGGGCGGCTGGCCGGAGTGGCCCCTCGCCTCCCCTCGGCAGGACACCCGGCAGGGGCTCGCCCCGCCCGGCCCCACACCCCTCCCTGGAGCAGGAAGGCCCCCCGGGGCGCGTGCCCTGGGGTCCCTGTCTCCCCTTCCTGGGGGCCCCCTCGGGCGAGACGGTTGCTGACGCCTCACAGCCCGCTGGAATTTGCGGCCCTTGTATCTAACCGACTCCCCCCCGCGCTGCTGATCTGGGCTCGGGTGGGCAGAGGGTCCCCTGAAACGTCAGCAGCGCGGGAAACTCAATTGTTCACAGCACGGTAAAGCATGGTGCCCCCAAATCAGAGAGAAAGGTCGGGAAGAGCAATGGCACAGCGCACAGCGGGGAGGGGGAGGGCGCCTGCCTTGCTGGAGGTCGACC